>NC_091473.1:208639919-208716408 GCF_036971445.1 Narcine bancroftii | reverse complement strand
TAAACCTTTCTGATCGCTCTAATACCTGCCTATCCACGTCCCTGGAGTTAAACAAAAAAAGCCTGCAGATGCTGGGGTTGAACATGCTGAAGAAGCTCAGCATGAAATGCAGCATCTACAGAAAGTAAAGTCTGACACCAATGTTTCAAGCCTGCATGAGCACTGCCTAAAACTGTGGCCATCCACAAATTGGAGGAACCACACCTATTCTCTATGGGCACACTCCAGCTAGATGGTATTAACACTGATTTCTCCAATTTCTGTTAACTCACCCCCCCCCCGTGTCTTCTTTTCTCTCTGCCTCCTTTCCTCTAGCTCCCCACACCTTTCTCTTCCCTCTCCTATCAGAGAGCTACCCATTCCCCATCACTTTGCAGCTTTTATTTCTCTTCTACCCTCCCACCTGTTAGCCTGTACTCCTCTCCCTGCCCCTTCCTCCGTATCCTCCACCTTTTTATTCGGGCACCTGCCTGTTCTTTTGCTTTTACCTGCCGAAGGGCCCAGACCCAAATCATTGGTAACACCTTTCCTCTTTTGGATGCATCGTAACCTGCTGAGTTTCTCCAGCATGTTTGTGTGTTCCACTGACTGTTTTGGGAATTAGAGTGCCCAGGAATGCAGCAGGTAGCAAACATGGATAGGCTCAGACTTCCTATCTATTGGAGACATCTCTATAAGGTACTGCCTGGTCACAACCTCTCCTCACTGCTTCCTTCAAGTATAGAAGTCTGAAAACCAAAAAGCTGTTTCCAACAGCTATTAGGCTCTTGAACCTTTCCTTGTTCCACTGATCAGGGACTACTCCAACACCACATGACTGCAAGTCACTTCTTTTTGCACAAGGATTACTGTGACTTGTGTACCTATCATTTCTTTTAATTTAATTTAATTAATTTATGGAACATTACAGCACAATAACAGGCCCTTCAGCCCATGATGTTATGCTGACCTATGTAACCCTCACTCCCTCTCACACTCATGGCCCTTTGGCGGCGCACTCACTCAGGGCGAACCGGCCCCACCTGTAATGCCATGTGGCAGGGCAGCCCTGGGAAGATGGTGCCGTCGAGGGTTTCTTCCTCAGTCAAACTTCCCACGTGGCACGCGACCCATGCTGCCCTTAAAGGGGCACGGACCAGATTTAAATAAAACAGTCATTAACGACCCTCAAGGTGGTGGTTGTGCTTACACTGCTCACACCACCACAGTCCTTTATTTTTTTGCGTCCATTGCCTATGTCTTTTGAATGACCCTATTGTACCAGCTCTGCCACAACTGCCAGCAATGCATTCCAGGCATCCACCAGTTTTTCAAAAAAACCCAGCTCTGACATCTCCCCTAAATCTTCCCTCCTCCAGAGGTAAGAGTAAATGCAAGCAGGCTTTTTATTTTCTCTCCACTGGGGTCAAAAACTAGAGGAAGTGGGTTAAGGGTGAAAGGGAAAAGGTTTACAGGAAATATTAGCTGCCAGCTGAATTGGTAAATGCAGGCTCATTTTTGCCATTTAAGAAAAATTTGGATGGGAGGGGCATGGAGAGATATGTACTGGGTGCAGGTCAATGGGACAGACCAGAGGCCA
This sequence comes from Narcine bancroftii, assembly GCF_036971445.1. Taxonomy (NCBI): domain Eukaryota; kingdom Metazoa; phylum Chordata; class Chondrichthyes; order Torpediniformes; family Narcinidae; genus Narcine; species Narcine bancroftii. Next base: position 208,714,829 of record NC_091473.1, on the reverse strand, counting down.
TTTTCTGGGCTGTAGTTAAATTTTTTAAATGTAGACATACAGCACAGTATCAGGCTCTTTCATCCCATGAGCCTGTGCCACCCAATTGACCTACATCCCCGGTACATTTTGAAGGGTGTGAGGAAACTGGAGCTGCTCCTCTCCCCTTCCCCCCCCCCCCCATCCCCCATCCCCAGGGAAAACCCACACAGACCAAGAGAGAATGTACAAAACTCCTTACACAAAATGCGGGATTTGAACCCTGATCACTAACCGCTACACTAACCATGCCACTCTTAGATCTGTTCTGAATGAATCTATTGCCATTTAACGTGTGCAGTGGCACACAAGAAAATGAAGGAGATTCCTGGTGTGAAGCCAGAATTTTTCCTCCATAAATTCTGTTGAATGGTCACTTCTACTAATGATTCATTCGCTGAATCTGCCACTGTTAGAATAATATTAACAGAACACCACAGCACAGGCCCTATGGCCCATGAGGTTGTACTGATCAATATAAACCTACTCAACAATCTAACGTCCCCTACCTCACACCCATAACCCTATATTTATGCTTGTCTGAGTCTTTTCAAATGTTGATATTGTACCAGCCTCCATCACCACCTCGGCAATGAATTCCAGGCACCCACCAATCTCTCTGCATGGGGGAAAAAAAAAACTCCCTTTAATTTTCCAAACTTCACTTTAAATGCCTCTGGTATTTGCTACTGTCGTCCTGGGAAAAAGGTTCTGGATGTCTAATCTTGAAGACCTCTATTAAGTCACCCTTCTTTGCTTCAAAGGGAAAAGCCCCTACCTTTGTTAACCTTGCCTCATAAGACACATTCTCAAATTCTTGTATATCTCTGCACCCTCTCCAGAGCTTCCTGTAATGAGGTGACCAGAATTGAACACAACACTCCCATGTGTGGTCTAACCAGACTTTTAAAGAGCTGCAACATTACGTCATGGCTCTTCAACTCAATCCCCTGATTATTGAAAGCCAATATGCCACATGCATGTAAACCTTGAGAGATCTATAGATTTAGACCCCAAGATCCCTCTGTTTATCCACGCTGTTAAGAATTCTGCCGTTAACCATGTACTCCACCTTCGTTTGACTTTCCAAAATGCATCACTTCGTACGAATGAAGTCAAATAGGTTTATCCTTTGTGTTGTTTCACTTATTACGTGCTGGATCTGTTAGCTTTGATGTGTTTGAGGCACGGAGAGACAGTTTGAAGGACAGGGGAACAGGGTGTGGGAGAACAGGGAAAGAGCATCTTGCTGGTCAGATGGTAGGCTGAATGGCCTTCTATTCAGGAAGATTTAGATTGTTCTGTGTGGGAATGGTTATATTGTTGAGCTGGTTTATACAGGTCAGCACAACATCATAGGCCAAAGAACCTGAACTGCATTAGTCTTTCTATCTTACCCATCTCTGACTCCCCCACTCATCTGCTTCTCCCGATGCCCACCCACCCTGGAGGTTGGTGGGTGGGGTGCCTGGGTACATAGAGCAGCATTTCCCCCCACCCCTTCTGCTGTCACTTTGCTGAGCTTCGTCAACCAACCCTCCCCTCCCCATTTTCTGTTCCTTTTCCAGGACAGGACGAGAAGGGGGACATCCCGACCCCATCGGACAAGCTCCTGCAGCCTAGGCACAACCTGTCAGACAAGGTTGTGTCTGCCTCCACAGGTATGCAACTCCCGCCTCCATCCCAGACCCTAACTCGTGCCCTTGCCTCACAAGCAGCCTGGGAAAAAATAGTCCCTCTTTCTTCACCCCCCCCCCCCCCCCCCCCCACCTTTCATCCAATGCCCACTGTTGGCTCAGCTTTCCTATTATCACCCACAAATCTGTCCCAGGACAGTCTCCTCAACTCAGACACTGGCCCGACAATGTGCCCTTCTGCATTAGGTCCATACCCCTCCAATCCTCCTATCCTGCATGGGGTTAGCCGAGCTCTTCTTAAAGGAAGTCTCAATGTACCCACCCACTGCCAATTCCATGGCTGTATACCCCTACTCCTATCCTCACCAAGTACCCATCCAAATGTCTCCAAAATGTCCTCCCCATCCACCATTCACTTCCTCTGGCAGCTTGTCTTGCGCATCACCATGCTCTGTGTGAAGAAGGTGTCCTTTTCAAATCTCTCCTCTCTTACCTTAAATCTACATACTCTCTAGCTTTAGCCTCCCAACCCTGGGGAGAGAAAGAGGGATGGTGACCATCCACCTTAATCCATGCCCCTCTTAATTTTATAAACCTCCGGAATCCTTGCACCCCACCCCTAACCATCCTACATTCCAGGAAGAAAGATCCCAGCGTATTCAGCCTCTCCAGTCCTGGGAACATCCCATGGAATCATTTTAGACAGGCATTTAGGAAGGGCAAGCCAGAGAACTAGAGCCTAGTGAGCTTGTCATCTGTGGTGGGTTAGTTTCTGGAGGGGATTCTGCGAGGCACAGTCTAGCTGCATTTAGAAAGGCGAGGACTGATTGAGGATTGTCAGCATGTCTGTGTGTGGGACAAAGTGCCTCACAAACTTGATTTTCTTTTACCCAAGAGTTGACCAAGAACTTCGATGGGGATGGGACTTTATCTTTATCTACCTGGACTTTAGCAAGGCCTTTGACAACACAAGTAGGTTGGTCCGAATCACCAAGGATCCAGGGGAAGCTGGTCAAATGGCTCCCGAATTAGCTAAATGGTAGGAGACAGTGGGAGGGCTCTTCCTCAGATTCTAGGCCAGTGATGTTCCACAGGGGTCATTGCTGGGTTGGCACAGTAATTTGTGGATAAGCCCAACATTCGTTCTGCTGTGGGAGTTTCCCTGAGGTTACAACAGGATCTCTATCAGCAGATGCAATGAACACAGGAGCAGCAGATGGAGATTAACTCCAATAAGTGTGAGAGGTGGTTAAACCTGGGCAGTACTGGCACAGGTATTGATGTAGAACAGAAATATCAGGGTACCAGGACTGACAAAGTGAATGCTGGAGAGCGTGATAGAACAGGGATTACTGGATACAGAAGACACAGATATATGGTGTGAAGGTGGTGCTTGACCAAACTTGCCTTCATCAGTAAGGGCAAAGAGTTCAGGAGCAGGGATGCCACATTATAATGTACAAGGCGTAGGTGAGACCACACTTGGAGTATCACAGGCAGTTCTGGTCAGCTAGCTGTAGGAAGGATGTTATTGAGCTTGAGGGTGATGGCTGAAAAGATTTCCCAGGATGTTCCCGGGACTGGAAGGGCTCAAGTTATAAGGAGAGGCTGGATAAGATGGGACTGATCTCCCTAGAATGCAGGAGGCTGAGGGGAGACATCTCCAGGCTTATAAACCCACAAGGGTTGTGGATAGAGTGGTCGGTCATTATCTCGCCCCCAGGGTCAGGGAATTGAAAACCAGCGAGAATAGGTTTAAGGAGAGAGGGTAGAGGTTTAAAGAGGGCCCGGGGGGCAGCTTCCTCACACCACAGGGTGGTGGTGGGTGTGTGGAACAAATTGTCAGAGGAAGGAGTCAAGGCAAGGTCACTGACACCATTAAATAGTCATTGGGTCAGGCAAGGGGTTAGGGAAGGTTCAGAGGGTGATGTCTCCAGGATGGGTAAGGTTTAGAGGGAGACGTGGAGGGGGAAGGTTTAGAGGGAAACGTGGAGGGGGAAGGTTTAGAGGGAGATGGGGGTTGGGGAAGGTTCGGAGGGAGACAGGGAGGGAAAAGGGTTCAGGGAGGGTTTGGAGGGAGTCAACTCCGGAGAGGGGGAAAGTTCCGTGGGAAGGGTCCAGAAAGGTTCGGAGGGAGAGATGGTTGAAGCTTCATGAAGAGAGGGGGAAAGAGGGTTGGGAAAGGTTCGGAGGAAGACTGGCGGAACGTAGGAAAATTGGATGAGCGCAGGTTGATGACTGGGCAGCCAAGCGGCCAGTTTGCAAACTCTACCGCATTCTGTCCGACCGGCCAGCGGTGGGTGGGATGTGTGACCGTGGGGAGCACACAGTGCACCTTCCTTCCCAAACGCGTTAACCCCATCACCCCCACCCACCTCCTCTCCCTAGGGCACCAGCGATGGACGAAGCTGAGGCTCCCCCACCTGAGGAGACCAGGGAGGAGCCAGACCCTCCGCCACCGCCGCCGCCAGGAGTCCCAGACATGGAAGAGGAGCTGGACCCTGCTTCTCCTCCATCACTGCCAGGAGTCCCAGACGTGGCAGAGGAACCGCACCCCCCTCCTCCTCCTCCTCCATTGCCGTCGGGAACCCCAGACGTGGTAAGGGAGCCAGACCCTCATTCTCCTCCATTGGCGCCAGGAATCTCAGACGTGGCAGGGGAGCCAGACACTCCTTCTCTTCTGTCGCTGCCTGGAGTCCCAGACATGGCAAAGGAGCCGGACCCCCCTCCTCCTCCATTGCCACCAGGAATCCCAGACGTGGCAGGGGAGCCAGACCCTCCTTCTCCTCCGTCACTGCCAGTAGTCCCAGATGTGGCAGCGGAGCTGGACCCCCCTCCTCCATTACCACCAGGAGTCCCAGACATGGCGAAGGAACCAGGCCCCCCTCCTTCTCCATCGCTGCCGTCAGGAATCCCAGACGCGACTACTGATAGGGATGCAGGTGAATCGAGTGCCGAGGCGCCAGCGAGCAGCACGGGTGGGGTGGCAGCAGGGGCCAAGCCGTTCTCCTGCCCCGGCTGTGGCCTGGGATTCCGCCGCTCCTCCAACCTAGCCCGCCACCGCTGCCGGCCTCCCGGTGACCGGCCGTACAAGTGCGCCGACTGCTGCCGCGCCTTCAACTACCCATCCGAGTTGGCCATCCACCGGCGGAGTCACACCCGCGAGCGGCCCTTCGTCTGCTCCGTCTGCGGCAAGGGCTTCATCTACTCCTCCAACCTCCTGACCCACCAGCGCGGCCACACCGGTGAGCGGCCTTTTGCCTGCCCACTGTGTGGCAAGGCTTTTGCCCGCTCCTCCAGCCTTGCCTCTCACCAGCGGGTGCACTCTGATGAGAGGCCTTACCCCTGCGCCGATTGTGGCCGGCCTTTCAAGAGCGCCAAGGAGCTGAAGATTCACAGGCGCTTGCATGCCGGCGAGCGGCCTTTCCCGTGTGCCGAGTGCGGCAAAGGCTTCACCCAGCTTTCAGTCCTGCTCGACCACCGGCGCACCCACACCGGCGAGCGGCCCTTTGCTTGCCCGCTCTGCGGCAAGGCCTTTGCCCGCTCCTCCAGCCTGGCGGCCCATGGCGGGGTACACTCTGACGAGAGGCCCTATCCCTGTGGCGTGTGTGGCAAGCGCTTCAAGAGCTCCCGGGAGCTTAAGACGCATGGGCAGGTGCACTCGGAAGAACGCCCATTCCCCTGCGAGATATGCGGTGAACACTTCCGACAGGCCCGCAATCTGCTCGCTCACCGGCGCACCCACACCGGCGAAAGGCCCTACGCATGCCCACTGTGCGGCAAAGCCTTCGCCCGCTCTTCCAGCCTGCTGGCTCACCAGCGGGTGCACTCCGAGGAAAGGCCCTTCCCTTGCCCAGTTTGCCCCAAGCGATTCAAGAGTGCCCGGGAACTGGCCACTCACCGACGGGTCCACACTGGAGAGCGGCCCTACGCTTGCCCGCTCTGTCCTCGCCGCTTTGCCCAGCCTTCCATCCTCCAGACTCACCGGCGCACCCACACAGGCGAGCGGCCCTATGCCTGCGCCGCCTGCCCCCGCCGCTTCATCTGTTCATCCAGCCTCCTGAACCACCGGCGTACCCACACCCGTGAGCGGCCCTTCCCTTGCGGCGTGTGCGGCAAGGCATTCCGGCAGGCCGCCAACCTGCAGAGTCACCGCCGACTCCACCTGTGAGCGAGCAGAGTAGGCCCCCCACCCCCCAGTCTTAACAATGGATCTCCAGGGGAGAGGGGACACTGACCTCCCTCCTCCCTGCTGCTTTCAGGGTCATGTCCTGGGCTTCGGGAGGAGCGAGGGAGGAAGAGGAGCGGGGTAGGATGGACTTTCTCCATTCCCTGCCTCCCTGCTGATATCGAGTCCCTGATCATACTGGTCAGGGAGGAGGAACGGGGGTCTAAGTCCTTGACCACTCCAAGCACCCCCTCCCGCCAAGGGGAGGGATGGGGTAGGGATAGCGGATGGGGGAGGTGTGAGTGGAGAGGGGTCACCACAACTTGCTGCCTCCTCAGCATCCCTGTAGATCCTGGGCCTTAACAAGGAAGGGGTCCCTCCTGGGGGCGGTGGGGAGACCAAGGGAGGGGGGAGTAGCGGGAAGGGTTGCAGGAAAAGGGGACAAGGGAATTGTTCAGCATTGTGACAAAAGTCCCCTTCCCCACTGAGGGGATCGGGTTCTGCAGATGAAGTGGGGGAGGGAGGGGTTTAGTTGGCACGATCTTTCATGTCTCCCATATCTCTGCTGCTTTAGGGGCCCCTTCCTGTAGAACCCTGGTTTTCAGAATGGGCAAGGCTCAGGGAAAGGAGGGGAGGGGCAGAGTGAGTGCCTCTGAGATCCCAGCTTTGGCGGTGGGGGTTGATATTCCATCAAGGGAATAAGGGGGATGGGGAGTGTTTGTGCAAGGGGGAAGGGAGGAAATGTTGCGTCTGGGACATGGGTGAGGGGTGGGTAAACAGGCAGAGGGAGATCCCACTGTGAAGACAGGACAGTTTCCATTTGATTGCAGGGAGGAGGTGTCATCAAGACTGTCTTCTTCCCCAGCACTTGGCCCTTTGCACCCCCTGGATCTCAGCCTCGGCCCTCTCTGCCTCCCCGACCTCGGGAGAAAGAAGGCTGTGTGGAAGGAGGATGCGAATAGGGGATATCGAGGGGAGGGGAAGAGACAACGCCCTGCGACGTTCCACCCCTTCCCATGCCGAAGGGCGGGTGAAGAGAAATGGTCTGCTGGAAGGGGCAGGTGGGGTGGGAAAAGAGGGGAGATCTTTTGGGAGGGTTAATTCTCAACTTGGGAGAGATGCTTGGAACGGCGCCTTTCTCAAGGGGCTGTGTGGGGAAGGGTGGAAGTGAGAGGGAGGGTTTACAAGTGTCGGAATTACCATGACCTGACTGAGATAGGAGACACTACAGGAACCTAGTTGCCTAATTCAGGGCAGGACATGTCGGCCACCAGTCCCATCCCAGAAGGAGACGCAGCAATGTTTTTTCCCCCCACATCACTGTTTCCCGAATTGTTCACTCCTCTTCGGATCTGATGTACAATTCCCAGCGAGCAGTGTGGGGCAGGCGGGTTCGAACCGATGTGCTCTAAAGAGTGTGTGGCAGACGTTCGTAGCCTGTCCTACAAGGGAGCAGCCGACTTTCCCCTCTGGCCGATCACACGGTGGTCATGGGAGACCTGCCAAGGGAGATTTGATGCATATATGGCAGGTTCGGGGGGGGGGGGGGGGGGTGGGGGAAGCCAAGCCTGAGAGCTTCGCAGTGAGATTCAGTGGATGAAACAGCGACCTCGGCTGCAGAGAGAGTGGAGATGGCCAAGATCCCGGAGAGCATGACTAACAGAGAGTTGAGACATCAGGCAAAAGGACATCTTGACACGGTCTAAATCCTGGGATTTGCTTCTGCTCCTGGGTGAACTCGTTGATGAGAGACCAGCAATGTGGTGAAGGGCCATTACAGAGAAAGTACTACCAGCGTCGAATGGGCCAGTTTTTTAAAAAATCAACATGCAAGAGCTTCCCTAGGACATTTGTCAGTGGACGAATAGCCAAATTTAATATCTATGGTTGGGACCACGCCTACTGTCTGAAAACCAAACTATTTTAACCAACCCTCCCCCAACCCCCTGTTAATCCAATTGTCTGTGATGTAAAGAAAACAAAAGGATTCTCAGATTTTTCTTCAATTGACTATTAAATTGATCCAATGTAGTCTTAACTCTGTGGTCAGCAGTGTTCTCTTTTTTCAGTTTCTGTGCTTTAATTATGGTTTGTCTTTCCAAAGGAAAGTGGATGGGTTTTACATAAATAAGGAGTGGTGAGGGGACTAGTGGAATTACAGAGAGCAGAGGGGCTTACAGAGTTGGGGAGGGGTGTGGGGACCAGAGGGAGTTACAGAAGCGGAGAGTAGTGTGGGGCCCAGAGGGAATTACAGTGAAAATGAGGGGGTGTGGGGGCCAGAGGTGTTTCAGAGATGGGGAGAAGTGTGGGGACCGGAGGAGGTTGCAGTGAGAAGGGGTTTGGGGACCAGAGGGAGTTACACATGTGGAGAGTGATGTGGGGACCAGAGGGAGTTACAAAAGTGGAGAGTGGTGTGGGGACTGGAGGGAGTAACAGTGAAAATAAGGGGTGTGGGGACCGGAGGGGGTTACAGAAGTGGAGAGTGATGTGGGGACCAGAGGGAGTAACAGTGAAAATAAGGGGTGTGGAGACCGGAGGGGGTTACAGAAGTGGAGAGTGGTGTGGGGACCAGAGGGAGTAACAGTGAAAATAGGGGGCGTGGGGACCAGAGGGGGTTACAGAAGTGGAGAGTGGTGTGGGGACCGGAGGGAGTAACAGTGAAAACAAGGGGTGTGGGGCCCGGAGGGGGTTACAGAAGTGGAGAGTGGTGTGGGGACCGGAGGGAGTAACAGTGAAAACAAGGGGTGTGGGGCCCGGAGGGGGTTACAGTGAAAACAAGGGGTGTGGGGCCCGGAGGGGGTTACAGTGAGAGAAGGTGTGTGGGGCCCGGAGGGTTTCGGAGATTTGTATCATGTTTGTGCTATTGTACTTCTGAATTTCTACATTTGATCATTATTGTAATTTTTATAACTCGTTCTGTAGTTACATATAATTGTATTGTTTGTTTTTTTTATTATTGAATAAATATCAATAAAAATATTTTAAAAAGAAATGAAATGGGGAGGAATTTGGGGATCGGAGGGTGTTGCAGAGATGTGAAGGGGTGTGGGGACCAGAGAGTCTTTCATTGAGGAGGGTGTGGGGATCAGAGGGTGTCCCAGATATCAGATGTGGTATGGGATAACAGGAGTGTTATAAGATAGGAAGGGTGTGGGGACCAGATAGGGTTACAGAGATAAGGAAGAATGAGGGGACCAGAGAGAATTGCAGAAATGGAAGCTGTTGGGGGAGTTGACAAAAGTCGAAGAGTTGGAGTCTGGGGGGATTTCTGGAGATAGGGATGGATTGTGGCACTTACTGAGAAGGAAGGATGCAAGAATTGGAGGAAATGAAAATTGTTCATGACGTAGGGCGACCCCGTAATCCTTCATGCCCCAGAAGTTTCATCTCCAATCTGCTGCACTTCCACATGATGCCAAATCACTGCCTCAAGGTGTCACAGGAGCGAGGAGCAGAAGTCGGCCCGTGGAGTCTGTTCTGCCATTATATCTGACCCATCCTCCCACTCCCCAGCCTTCTACCCATTATCCTTGATTTGACTGATTAAGTATTTGTCAGTCTCTGCCTTAAATGGTCAAGTGATGCAGGGAGAGTAAGAGGAGGTGGAATCCAAGAGCTCCCAGAATTTTTGAATATAAACAAGTTCAAACCCTCAACTGACCAGTCCAAAACAACAAGAGGACGCAAGAGAATTTTTTAATTATTATTTTTTTAAAAAACACAATATGACCAAAAAAAGGCAAGTCTGCAAGCAAGAATGCTCTCACCACTGAGGCGAGAGCAAGCCAGGAATGCCTCGTGGTGAAAAAAATGGTAGGGCCGCCCCAGACCTGAAGTGGGAACCGCAGCTCCAAAGGAGGAACCCACCAGATGGGAAGAACTAGTCCTGGATGAATCCAGCGTAAATGCCCGGCAGGTATGGAAGGAAGCCCCTGGAGAAAGAGAAAGGGCTGGGACCCCCTCCCACAGCGGGATCGCAAAGTCAGGTGCACTCACGGCAGGTGCGAGGCCCGGGATGAAGTCGGTGACAGGCACAGGGCAGCAGCAATAATCTCCGTGAGGAACGGACCTGACCGACAAAGGAAGAAATTACTAGAAACCAGCTTCGCTGCCGGCACAGAGGGGAAGGTGAAACTTACCTCTGGCCTGACAGCAGGTCCAAAGTGAAACTGCGAACTTCAGCAGGCGTCCCAACGGCAAGCGTCTTTGGAGAGAACAGAACAGCCTGTGAGACCAGCGCTGGATCAGAGGAGACAGGGAGCACTAACAGCAGCGAAGATGGATCCAGCAGTCCAGAGGAGGAAGAGTCCAACAGCCAGGGGAGACTCTGTGAGGCTATGAGTCCCAAGGGAAGATGCTGTCAAGGAAAAGTAAGCAGGAAGGCTCAGAGCCCTCCCTGCAGGATGTAATTAACAAGCTAAGGCAGATGGAGGGCAGATTCTTCCTAGCTGTGGACAAAAGTGCCCAGGACATGGGGGGGGGGGGAACTGGACAGGGTCCAGAGCACCCTATCTGGGCTAATGGGCAGGGTGACCAAGGCAGAAGAAAGAATAAATAAGAATGAAGATGATATCGATATGTCCAATAAAATGGAAAAGTTAATAAATGAAAGGGAGATCATCTGGAAGAAGCTGGATGCCCTCGAGAATTATAGCAGGAGGAACAATATTAAAATAGTGGGGCTAAGGGAGGGGGTAGAGGGTTAGAACCCAGTGCGCTTCTTCCAAACCTGGATCCCTGAGGTACTGGGCAAGGAAATACTGGGTGAAAGAATAGAGGTGGAGAGAGCACACAGGTCCCCCTTTCCCAAACCTGGTCCAGGACAAAGGCCACACTGTACAAGCTTGTGAGAAAATATAAATAAAATATATTTTTTTAAATCTCTGCCTTAAATACACCCAACATCCTCACTTCCAGAGCCACCTGTGGCAACAAGTTCCTTTTTAAAAAAAAACTTTATTTATTCGTTCAAAATACAAATAGTAAATAACATATACAACAATTAACCATAAACATGAACGTATATTTTATATAAAAAAAGAAAAGACCCCCCCCCCCTTCAGCCAACTCTCCTAAGGAGAGCCATAAAGAAAGAAAAAAAATTAAGGAAAAATTAAACCTACATATTGAGATCTAATCAACGTAAATCAAAATGTAAATATTCTGAATATAACAACCACATTAATAAAAAAACTCTAGTTATCATGTGAAACATATGTAATTTTTTCCATTATTAAACAATATTTCATCTCATTGTGCCATCTATTAATATCAATCATATTTGTATCTTTCCACGTACTAGCAATAGATTTTTTCGCTATAGATAATGCTAAATATACAAAAGCAAGTTGAAATTTATCTAATCCCAAACCTTTCAGAGGTTGCAAACTGCCCAATAAATATACACACTCACATACATACATGACAAGACAGCATGAAAAAAAGTTCCAACAGAATTACCACTTCTAAAACACAAATCTGATTCATGAAAACCATACTTTTTTAGTTTTTCAGGTGTTAAGTTTAATTGATGTAAAAAATTATAATTAATCATTGCATAGTGCGCATTTATCAGTCTAGTTGCACTGTCATAACAGATATCTAACCAATCATCCTCGGGAAAAAAATAAAACCAATATCCACTTCCCATTTACTTTTGGATTTATCCCAACCCTTTTTATCCATACCATCCTGTAATATTTATTACATAGATGAAATATAACCCTTCTCTGGTACCTTCATAAGAAAAGTCTCAAATTTAGTCATTTCAGGTAAAAATCATATCTCTACCAAACACATGTTTTACCAAAGATCAAATTTGATAATAAAGAAACAAAGAGTTCTTATCAATGCCATAACTGTCCCTCAACTGATTAAAAGATAAAAATTTACCGTCTTTAAAACAATCTCCCAAATTTTCCACACCTTTAAATCTCCAGTGTAATAAACTTCGATTGTGTATTGAAAAAGAAATAAGTTGATTATTTATACAACGGAGTCAAAGCCGATAATTCACCCCAAGAGCCTATCATTTTCTTTTTTATTCATAACTTCATTAAATGTTTTAATATAGCCACATTATGTTGCTGTAACAAATTTATATTCCATCTAAACAAAAATTGATGTATTTCAAATTCAGAAATATTTGCCATCTCAATTTTGGCCCAACTAGGGGGCCGTTCCAAATCCATCAATGAACTAATAAATTTAAGTTGGGCTGCTTCATAATAATTTCAAAAATGTGGTAAACATAATCCCCCTAACTCATATTTCCAAGTTAATTTATTCAAAGCTACTCTTGAAAATTTACCTCTCCATAAAAACTCCCTAACCACTTTATTCAAATCTCGAAAAAAAAATATCAAGTAAATACGGAATAGATTGAAACAAATATTGCATACGCGGAAAAATATTCATCTTAATTGTATTTATCCTACCCAATAAATTAATAGGTAAATCTTTCCATTTAATCAAATCAGTTTTAATTTTTTTTTATTAACGGAACATAATTTAATTTATGTAAAGATTGATAATTAACATTCAAAATTATACCCAAATACTTAATTCGATCAGTCCATTTCAAATTAATAATATTCTTATAAACTGAATAATCTCCTTCACTTACTGGTAATATTTCACTTTTTTCCCCAATTAACTTTATATCCAGAAAGACATCCATATTGTATCAGACATTCCTTCAAATGCAAAAGTGATTGAGCTGGATTTGTTAAATACACCAATACATCGGCAAATAAATTAATTTTATATTCCTCATCTAAAACTTTCATACCTTGAATTTGTGTATTTTGTCTTATCAGCTGTGCTAAAGGTTCGATCACTAATGCAAACAAAGGTGGTGATAAAGGACAACCTTGATCGAGTCAATTTAAACAGTTCCAAAATCAAGCCATTCATCAATCCTCTAGCTACCGGTTTACTATATAAAGCCTTAATCCAACCAATAAAGATAGGACCAAACTTAAATTTCTCCAGAAATTTAAACAAAAAATTCCACTCAACTGTATCAAATGCTTTTTCTGCATCTAAAGATATCACCATCGGGTAATCTAAAGATTGTTGAAATCTATTAATCGAACTAATCACATGCAGAATATTATCTGAGGCATATCTATATGAAACCTGTCTGATCCATATGAATCAACTTGGGTAAAAATTTAGCCACTCTATTTGCTAAAATTTTAGTTATTATCTTATAATATCTTATAATATCTTAGTTATTATTTTAGTTATTATTATTATTAGTTATTATTTTAGTTATTACTTTAGTTATTATTTTAGTTATTATCTTATAATCTACATTTAACAATGAAATTTGTCTATATGAAGATACTTTCAAAGGATCTCTATCTTTGTTTGGGATTACTGTAATTAAAGCACTAGAACAAGACTCAGGTAATTCATAGAGTTCTCCAACTTGACATAATACATCTCCAAACACTGTAGAAAAATCATCATTAAAAAATTTATAAAATTCAACCAAAAATCCATCGTCACCAGGCGATTTACTGTTCGGCATTTCCATCATAGCCATTTTAATTTCCGAATCAGTAAATGGTGTTTCCAACTCCTGTATATCTGCATCCTCTAATGTCGGTAAATTCAACTGTGATTTTTTTTAAATAAATCGATCCATTTTCTTGTTTTCCTTCAGATGTATATAACTTTTTATAAAATGTACAAAATTCATCATTAATCTCTCTAAGTTTATAATTGATAAGAGAATTCTGTCTAACAGCATTAATGGTCCTCGAAACCTGTTCTTTCTTTTATTGCTATGCCAATACCTTATGTGCCTTCTCTCCCCATTCATAATACCGTTGTTTAGTCCTATTAATCATACGTTCAAATTGATAAGATTGCAAAGTATTATATTCCAGTTTCAACCTAGATAATTCTATTTTCTGATCTTCTGTAGCATCTTTCTGAAATTCCTTTTCTAACTCATCAATCTGTTTCTCTAATTCAAGATTTAATCGATTCTTTTTTTTATTTTAGAAGTATAACTAATTATTTGTCCTCTCAAATAAGCTTTCATAGCATCCCATAATACAAACTTACTTTGAACAGAATTAGAATTTTCTTTCAAAAAAAATTAATTTGTTTTTTCAAAAAATCAATAAATTCTGTATTTTTTAACAACATTGTATTAAACCTCCAACGATAGGCCACTTGAATTTTCTCAAAGGTTGCATATGTAAAGTATTTCAAAGAATGATCTGAAATCACCCTACTTTTGTATTCCGCTTGTGTATTTTCCCTTGTAAGTGTGCCGATACTAGAAAAAAAAGTCAATCCTTGAAAACGATTCATGTCTAGATAAATAAAAGGAGAAATCTTTCTCTGTCGGATTAAGATGTCTCCAAATATCTACTAAATTAAGATCTTTCATCAACGCTTGAACCTGAACTGCCATTTTAGATTTCTTAACTTTCTTCGGAGATTTATCTAATAGAGGTTCCAAAACACAATTAAAATTACCACCAACTAAAACATTATCATTAGCCTGACCCAGATATAAAAATGCATCTGAAATAAATATTTCATCATCTACATTTGGGGCATAAATATTAAGTAAAGTCCAAAATTCTCTAAAAATCTTACAATTCAATTTAAGAATATATCCTGCCTTTTCCTCCATTGATTGTAATTCAAAAGATAAATTTTTATGTATCAAAATTGCTGCACCTTTACTTTGCAATCTTATCAATTTGAATGTATGATTAATAGGACTAAACAACAGTATTATGAATGGGGAGAGAAAGCACACAAGGTATTGGCATGGCAATAAAAGAAAGAACAGGTTGAGGACCATTAATGCTGTTAGACGGAATTCTCTTATCAATTATAAACTTAGAGAGATTAATGATGAATTTTGTTCATTTTATAAAAAGTTAATCCCTCTGGAATTAAATGAAGAAGAATATACATGCCCAACCCAGTCCCTCTTCAATTTCATACTTTCTTTGACATTCATATCTGTTTCTTGAAAAAAAAAACCATCAATTTTCACTTTCTTAATATACGCCAAAATTTGCTTACGCTTAATCGTACTGTTTAAACCTCGAACATTAAAAGTAGCAAACCTCAACTTTGACATATCTACTAATATTACTAAAGACCAATAATATATTTCTATGAAAACTCAAATCAATGTATATAAGCCCTCCAATAGGAGAAAAAAAATCACAAATTAAAAGCTAGATAAAATGAAAATAATTTTTTTTAAAAAGTAATAATTAAAACCGCCCCCCAAAAAAAAACTACCAAAAGGTAGTAATGCCTAAACAAAATTTGGGTGTGGATCACCCACCAGTGGCTGATGACTAGTAAAGAACTTAGAGCAAATCTCTCCCTCCCCATCCGAACGAAGAATAACATCAAAATATCATAATAACATAAAAAGTAAAATAAGAATAAGAGAATTCTTCTATTCATCCAAGAGATTCCAAACTTGGAGATCCCATTTCAAAAGAAGTTGGACTCTTTCCATTCCCGTTTTTCCCATTTCTGCTATTTATTCCGTTTCCAGAACAACCAGGTTTTTCTTTAGGAGACAATCGTGGACTACATCTTCGTCCTCTTATATCTGACAATGAATCAGCAAAAATCATTGCTTCACAATCATTCTCAAAAAACTGAGATTGATAGTCTCCATAAAACACCTTCAATTCTGCCGGATAGCGAAAAGTAGACTTATAACCTTTACGCCACAAAACTTCTTTAACTGGATTAAATCGACGTCAACATTGAATGACCTCTTGACTCAAATCAGGATTTTTTAAAAACTCTGCTATTCTGAATCAATAATGGAGTTTGTCATTGTCTCGCATTTTGCACTGCTAGTCGAAGTATTGCTTCTCTGTCCAAATAATTCAAACATCTAATTATTACAGGTCTCGGTGGTTGACCAGGTAAAGGTGTTCTTCTTAAACCTCTATGAGCTCTTTCCAGTACCAAGCCTCCATAAAAAAATTCTTGCCCTAGTACTTGTGGAATCCAGTCTTTAAAAAAACGAAGAGGATCTTGTCCTTCCATACCTTCTGGCAAACCAACAATTTTAACATTATTTCTTCTGCTTTGATTCTCCAATTAATCTATCCCCCCCCCCCTCCCCTAACTCCTTCTCATGTACTCGCAATTCTATAATGGATTTTTCAACCTTCAACACTTTTTCTGTATTGGAAGCCACTTGCTGTTTACATTCCAAAAAAGCAGACTGAAATTTGATGCTTCCACAAGATGCTTCCACACGTGCTTTAACTGTATTCAATTCTGAACTTAGACTAACATTCAGCTTCATTATAGACTGGATGACAGCCTTTAACTGCTTACATTGTAGCTCAGAAAAGCTCAGCCCTGCTTTCTCTGACATAGTGGCAGAACCAGGTAACTGCAGCTCCTACTGCAACTCAACAAAAGGCATTTTAACGGTTTTACTGCGGGTCTGGACTCCCAGCGATGGCACCCCGACTTCCTCAGGGGGTCGACGCTGGTCTCCCCCCCGCAGCTCGTTTTTTCACAAAATCACAGAGGAAATCGATATCGTCAGGTTGGAATGCTACCTGAAGCATTTCAGACAATGGAGTTGTCTTCCTGCATGCTCCCTCCGTTAAAATCGAAAGACTTCCAGAATTGGGATCCACTTCTTGGGAACACGCACTTTCCTCCAGAGAATGGGTAATTCCAGCGCTATCCTTCACTTGGTGAGTAGTAGACATTTTTTTTTCAGCTCCCACAGGCAGTCTTTGTGGCTTAGACACTAAGGAAGTTAAACCTGAAGCTGTAACAAGTTGTTTAGGCCCCAAATCTTCAGCTCTTCGAAAATGTAACTTCTTCTGCACTTGAGGTTTAATCTTCTTCCCATTAATGGCCATAACAGTTCCTTAATACTTTAAACTAAAATTAAAGAAGTTTAAACTTGAAAACAAGGGGTTAAAAATGGGTACTTAAAAGTCCGGCCAGAGAGGTCGAGATCACATATCTAGACTCTACACCATCTTGCCACGCCCCGTGGCAACAAGTTCCACAGACTGATGACCCTCTGACTAAATTTTTCCGTATCTCTGTTTCAAATTGACGCCCTTTTATCCTGAAATTGTGCCCTCTTGATAGGCTCCCTGCCATGGGAAACATCCTTGCTGTATCTACTCTGTCCAGGACTTTCAGCATTTAAAATATCTCTATGAGGTCCTTCCTCATCCTTCTGAACTCCAATAAGTACGGTCCAAGAGCCGACAAGCATTCCTCGTCTGCTAACTCTAATTCCTCACATCATTCTTGTAAATTTTTGAGCCCTCTCTAACTCCAGCATGTCTTTTTCTCAAATAATGCACCCAAAACTGCAGTACTGCAAGTGAGGTCTCCCCAGTGCCTTATAGTGTCTCAACATTACAGCCCTGCTCTTACATGATAGTCCTCTGGTAAATGAATGCCAACATTACACTCACCTTTTTCACCACTGACTCAGCCTGGAGGTCTATCTTGAGGGTATCCTGTATGGGGACTCGCAAGTCCCTTTGCACCTCCAATTTTTTAATTTCTTCTCCATCTAAATCATAGTAACTTTCCAACATTGTATTTTATCCGCCACCTTCTTCTCATCTATCCCAGTCTCTCTGCAGCCTTTCTGTATCCTCAGCACCACTTGTCATACCACCTATCCGCAAATTTAGCCACAAAGCTATCTGTTCCAGAATCCAAATAATTTGTCTGCACTTAAAAAGGTGTAGCCCCAACATCACTGATAACCAGTAGTCAAACAAAATAGGCCGCCTCCCCACCAATCCTCTCCACCCCCCTCGGCACCTCTCCCTGTGCCCACAAGGGGTGCCAAACTTGTGGCCACATCTCCTCCCTCACCTCAGTCCAGGGCCCCAAACAGGCCTTTCAAGTGAAGCAACATTTCATTTGTGTATCTACAGGATTGATTTACTGCATCCAGTGCTCCTTTTGTAGCCGCCTCTACATCAGAGAGACGGGATGCAAATTACAAGATCACTTCATTGAGCACCTTCGCTCCATCCGCACCAGTAACAGACTTCCCAGTAGCCAACCATTTCAGGTCTGTGTCACACTCTCACATGTCTGTCCATGGCTTTATGTATCATCCCACCCTGTCCACCTGCAGATTGGAGGAATAATACCTGATTTTCCTTCCAGGCCCTCCAGCCAGTTGGCATTAATGTCGACTTTTCCGGTTTCTGCTAACCTCTCTCTCCCCCACCCTTTCCTTTTCCAGTTCTCTTCCCTCCCTTCGCTTGGCCTCCCTCCTCCCCTTGATCTCTGCTGTCCCCTCTCTCCCTTCTCCACCTATCACCTCCCACTTTGCGACTCCACCACTCCCCCTTACTCTTTTGTTTGGGCACCTACTGACATTTTCCCAAACCTTGAAGGGCTCAAGCCCAAAACCTTGTTATGTATTTTTACCTTTGCTATATAAAGGACACTGACCAGCTGAGTTTCTCCAGCTCTGCAAATTTTCATGTTTTACCTCACAGACTCTCATGTCTGTTCTCCTCATTATTGAATCTTCTATCACTATTACATGCTTCTTCACTCTCTCCGCTACAGAGTCATGCTCAGTGCTAGAGACCTGATCACCATGGTTGTTCTTTGTAGGTCATCCTCCCCAATACTATCCAGATCGATAAACCAGTTGCCAAGGGGGACGGCCACAGAGGTGCTCTTACTGACACCCTGCAGTTACTGTCCTTCACTCTCCTTTATGAGCCGGAGCTGCACCTCGGGGACAGATGTGGGCATCACGGAGGTTCAGGGGCCACACGTCCCACACTCAACACCGACTATTTACCCAACAGCCCTACTGCTTAATCTATTAACATGAAAAAGTATTGAACAATTGAGTTACCCACACTATAACCTTCACTACCCACCTGTTCTCGTCAAAGCCTCGAGCCAAAGTGTTACCACTCTGACTCAGACCATTCCCTCGATGACTGCTCCATGACATGGTTCCTCACTTTAATGGCAATGTTCCACTTGAGCTCCAGTTCACCTGATTGTGCCTCTAGCAATTCATGTCAGGATGGGGTTAACTGCGGGTACTGGGTATCAATAAAGGATGGAACCCCAGTGACATGAAAAGTCCCCACCAATCGCAGTTTTGATTGAGGCGCCGACCCGGCCAACAGAAGGTGAATTGCAGACCCGCGGCCTATCTTCTGGCCAATCAGAGAGCACAAAATTGGTGCCGGCAGGCTCTGAATCACGTGCTCTTGCCAGCGGGACCGTCCCGATGCTCATGCAGAGTCACGTCGAAAGAGGCTAAGATGACCCCCGACACTGACTGACTGACCTGTTGATTACACTGAACAATGAAGATTTTGTTTCCTAAACACTGTTGGGTGTATTTTATGGATTTTGAGCTGCTAATCACAAAAATCGCCTGAAAAATTTCCCATCGTGTTCCATTTTTTTAAAAATATAACCTATTTTTGTCATATTTTAAGTATATTTCAAGCCTACAAAACCAGGACATGTCGTTGAAAATCGCACTTGGACGTTTCCCCTGCTGATCTTGGTGCAGGCAGTGACAAACACGGTGAAAAGTTTCACCAGGACATTGCGACTGTGGAAAAGTGATATCAGGGCAGCTGGAATCCAGCAATACTGCCCAATTATTGTTGGGCACTGACACGAGAGGTATCAGATGCTGAGTACAAATGAAAATCAGCGACAAAACATTTTTAGGTGGTTGAACTAACGCAATATGTCAGCATCATTATGCGATTAAACAGGCTAAATTCAATATTAGTTCATTTAATGTAGTGATTTCCAAAGTGGGCGATGCCACCACTTCTCCCCCCCCCCCCCCCCCACCCCCTCCTGAAGGCAGCAGAAAGATCCAAGGGGGCAGAGAGGAAAAAGGAGGCGGTCAGGGTGGGGGGGGGGTGGGCAGCGAGGGAGCGTTGAGGAAAAAGGGGGTGTTCCGAACCTTCAGTCTTATTATTCTTCAGTCTGCGGCAAGGTTTAAGGAAGAATTTCCTGGCCAGACTCGGGGCGGCAGTAGAGAACAAAATGAATGGTGACAAGGGCTTCTCGGTGGCCACACTCAAGCCGCTTTCAGGTGGAATCACCAGGAGAATGCCGCTCCGGAGTGGCTGCAGGTGTCTGCGAAGGGACGTTCAGCTGGCAGCGCTGAAGGAGGTGTTCTGCCACCTGAAAGGTCCGCAGCAGGGAGAGGGGTCGCAGAGCAAACGCTGGCTTCTGCGTCCGGGCAGGGGCAGCCATCTGACAGTTCGCTTCCCCGCTGCCTGACAGACCCCCGGCGTGGGACTACAGGGCTGGGGCGGCCAGCGGGAGATTACGGAGTTGGGGCGGCAGGCGGGGGACCACGGAGCTGGTGCGGCCGGTGGGGGAAACAGCTTCTTCCCGAAGGCAGTGAGATTGATGAACAGAATTTGGTAAATATTTGAAAATATTTATTTTAAATTATTCTGTATGCACATATGTGATTTTTGTGTAGGTGTGTGTATGTATATGTGTGTGTATGTATATGTGTGTACGTGTAGATATGTGTGTATGAGTGAAGGTGTGTGTGTAGAGGAGGGTGTGTGTGTGCATCTGTGTGTCACCATGGTCCTGTTCTGGTTGTAAAGTCAGATGATAATAAACTTGAACGTGAGCAGCACAGAAGATCCCCTGCACCCTGGTCAGTGGTCACAACCTCTTCTCCCTGTCCCTGCGTGCAGAGGCACAGAAGCCTGAAATCTAGCACGTCTTGGTTGAGGAACAGCGCCAGCGACCCCGGTTCAAATCCAGTGCTGTCTGTAAGGAGCTTGTGCATCCTGCCCTGCGTCTGCGTGGGTTTCCTCCATGTGTTCCGGTTTCCTCTCACTTTCCGAAGACGTACAAGGTTAGCAGGTTCATTGATCACATGGGTATATTTGGGCACCACGGACTCATGGGGCATAAGGGTCTGTTACCGTGCTGTATCTCTAAAAAGAACGTTTTTATTCAACAACTTGAGCCGCCCTGTTATATCCTAGCCACTAAAAGACTATAATCTCGTTAAACGGGTAAGTCTGCAGACGCTGTGATTGTAGTGTAATGCACAGAAGTGCTGGAGAAATAACCGGTTAATAGAAGAGGTAAAAGGTATAACACCTAATATTCAGCTCAGATACTTTCCAACCAGATGACATGAACTTTCCAGTTTCCATTTGGCCCCAACCCCTGTCTCGCTCTCTTTCCTGCCTCCTTTCCCTCAACTCCCCACTCCCTTCCCCTCCCTCTCAATTCATAGAACTACACCCCTTGCCCTATCACCTTGGCTTTCTTTACCCCTCTTCTGCCCTCCCACCTATTGGCCTGTGCTCCTCCTTCTGCCCCTCCTCCCACCTTTACATTCAGTCACCTCCCAGCTTTTTCCTCATACCTTGACAAAAGGGTCCAACCCTGAAATGTTACACAAGGCCTTTCCGAGCAAGGAAAATTACCAACTGAAAAGGGGGAGATTCTCCACCCTTGCTTCTAGAGATTTACCTTTCTTTTTTTTTCAAAACTTTATTTATTAATTTTAACGTATGAAGAAAGTAAGTAATACACGTACAGAAAACATACAAAATAAAGTAATACAAGTACAAAGTAACATAGTTAATGCAATACCAATCTCGGCATCTCCCCCTAACAACAAAAAACTAAGACTAAAAAAAAAACTATTTTTAACCCCTAAACCCCTCCCCCCACCCCCACGATAAAGAGTGAAGAATTAATACTATTAGTATCATAAAAAAATAAAAAATATATATCTTAATAAAAGATCGATATATATAAAAAAACCAAAAAATATTAATTAAGTATTAATTATTATCCCCAAAAAATTTTATTATATAAGAATATATATGAAAAAAACAAAAACAAAAAGAACTTAAATGAAAAAAAAACAACTAATGATTAAAAAAAACTAAAAAAAGGAAAGAAAAAAAAGAAAACATATATATAGAAAAAATATATAATAAAAAAAAGTTTTTTTAAAGAAAAAAAAATGATTAATGCAAACTTATTTAAATTGTATATAATCAATAAATGGGATCCACTTTAACTCATAAAAAGACATCTTATCTTGTATAGAAAAAGATATTCTTTCCATAACCAAACAAAACTTCATCTTCTTCTTTGGCTTGGCTTCGCGGACGAAGATTTATGGAGGGGGTAAAAAGTCCACGTCAGCTGCAGGCTCGTTTGTGGCTGACAAGTCCGATGCGGGACAGGCAGACACGATTGCAGCGGTTGCAAGGGAAAATTGGTTGGTTGGGGTTGGGTGTTGGGTTTTTCCTCCTTTGCCTTTTGTCAGTGAGGTGGGCTCTGCGGAGTTCTTCAAAGGAGGTTGCTGCCCGCCAAACTGTGAGGCGCCAAGATGCACGGTTTGAGGCGTTATCAGCCCACTGGCGGTGGTCAATGTGGCAGGCATCAAGAGATTTCTTTAGGCAGTCCTTGTACCTTTTCTTTGGTGCACCTCTGTCACGGTGGCCAGTGGAGAGCTCGCCATATAACAGGATCTTGGGAAGTCGATGGTCCTCCATTCTGGAGACGTGACCCATCCAGCGCAGCTGGATCTTCAGCAGCGTGGACTCGATACTGTCGACCTCTGCCATCTCGAGTACTTCGACGTTAGGGGTGTAAGCGCTCCAATGGATGTTGAAGATGGAGCGGAGACAACGCTGGTGGAAGCGTTCTAGGAGCCGTAGGTGCTGCCGGTAGATGACCCATGATTCGGAGCCGAACAGGAGTGTGGGTATGACAACGGCTCTGTATACGCTTATCTTTGTGAGGTTTTTCAGTTGGTTGTTTTTCCAGACTCTTTTGTGTAGTCTTCCAAAGGCGCTATTTGCCTTGGCGAGTCTGTTGTCTATCTCATTGTCGATCCTTGCATCTGATGAAATGGTGCAGCCGAGATAGGTAAACTGGTTGACCATTTTGAGTTTTGTGTGCCCGATGGAGATGTGGGGGGGCTGGTAGTCATGGTGGGGAGCTGGCTGATGGAGGACCTCAGTTTTCTTCAGGCTGACTTCCAGGCCAAACATTTTGGCAGTTTCCGCAAAGCAGGACGTCAAGCGCTGAAGAGCTGGCTCTGAATGGGCAACTAAAGCGGCATCGTCTGCAAAGAGTAGTTCACGGACAAGTTTCTCTTGTGTCTTGGTGTGAGCTTGCAGGCGCCTCAGATTGAAGAGACTGCCATCCGTGCGGTACCGGATGTAAACAGCGTCTTCATTGTTGGGGTCTTTCATGGCTTGCTTCAGCATCATGCTGAAGAAGATTGAAAAGAGGGTTGGTGCGAGAACACAGCCTTGCTTCACGCCATTGTTAATGGAGAAGGGTTCAGAGAGCTCATTGCTGTATCTGTTGGTTTTCGTGCAGTTGGATAATCATGTTGAGGAACTTTGGGGGACATCCGATGCGCTCTAGTATTTGCCAAAGCCCTTTCCTGCTCACGGTGTCGAAGGCTTTGGTGAGGTCAACAAAGGTGATGTAGAGTCCTTTGTTTTGTTCTCTGCACTTTTCTTGGAGCTGTCTGAGGGCAAAGACCATGTCAGTGGTTCCTCTGTTTGCGCGAAAGCCGCACTGTGATTCTGGGAGAATATTCTTCTCTGAATACCACCTATGTAAAGACAATACATTTCTATTCTTCCAAGTAATCGCACTGTGATTCTGGGAGAATATTCATCTCTGAATACCACCTATGTAAAGACAATACATTTCTATTCTTCCAAGTAATCGCTATACATTTCTTGGCCACTGCCAGCGCTAAGTAAATAAAAGAGATCTGGTAATTATCTAATTCTAAATCAATCAACGGTTGCATATTCCCTAATAAAAATATATCAGGGTCTAATACAATATGAAGATTATATAGATTATTAAATACAGATTGAATAGCTTTCCAAAATTGTTGTAACCGATCACACAACCAAACAGCATGTAAAAAAGTACCAGAAACCTGATCACAACGAAAACAAAGATCTGACTTACTAAAACCAATTTTTTTAAATTTTTCGGGTGTTAAATATAATTGATGTATAAAACTATAATTAATCATCGCCAATCTAGCATTAATCAATTTTCGAACACTATTACGGCAGATTTCAGACCAATCTTCTTCAGTTATTGTTAAACTTAAATCTTTTTCCCATTTCATTTTATCTTTATCCCAATCTATTTTACTTTCACTTTCCAACAAAATATGATACAAACCTGATATATAACCCTTTTTTGGAAATGAGAGCACATATTTCTCAAAATCAGTTTCAGACAGTAAATTCATTTGACGGCCGCATACCTGTTTTACAAAAGATCTTAACTGATAATACACAAATATAGAATAACCACTTATATCAAATCTCTTTTGCAATTCTACAAAAGAACAAAAATGACCTTCTAAAAAACAGTCAGATAAATTATGTATTCCTTTCTCCTCCCATTGTTTCAAAATAGTATTAGATACCATGAAAGGAACAAGTTGATTATTATATAATGGTAATCTTCCCGACCACTTATTTTTCAATCCCATTTTATGTAATTTACTTGTCCATAAATTCATTAAATGTTTCAATATTGGTACATCATAAGTTTGTAACAAATTTTTATTCCATCAAAATAAAAATTCATTCGAAAATTTTTCAGAAATAACTGCCAATTCTATCTGTGCCCAAATAGGCGTATCTTGTGTGGCCATTAATGCACTAAGAAATCTAAATTGAGCTGCTTCATAATAAAATTGAAAGTTAGGTAGCCGTAACCCTCCAAATTGAAAATCCCACATCAATTTTTTCAACGCCACCCTAGGAAATTTTCCTTTCCACAAAAAATCCCTAATTACTTTATATAAATCCTTAAAAAATCTTTTTTGTAAACAACAAGGAATTGATTGAAATAAATATTGTATACGAGGAAAAATATTCATTTTTATAGTATTAATTCTTCCTAATAAACCCAAAGGTAAATCTTTCCATTTAACTAAATCTGCCTTAATCTTCTTCATTAAAGGAAGATAATTAAGTGAATATAAATTTTGGTAGTCAGTATTAATATTAATTCCCAAAATTTAATTTGTTTCGTCTACTTCAAATTCATAATATTTCTAAACATTGAATAATCATCTTTACTAATTGATAAAATTTCACTTTTAGTCCAATTAACCTTATAACCAGACAATTGACCATAAATCTCTAAGGAATCTTGAAGTGCTGGCAGAGAAACATCAGGATTCACCAAATACAGCAAAACGTCATCCGCAAATAAATTTATTTTATAATCTTCATTCAAGACTCTCATACCTTTGATACTATCATTCTGACGTATTAATTGTGCTAGAGGTTCAATAACTAAAGCAAACAAGGCGGGTGATAATGGACATCCTTGTCTAGTAGATCTTGTTAAATTAAAGGATTCTGAAAGCAAACCATTAGTAACAACTCTAGCTTTCGGACCATTATACAGAGCCCTAATCATACCAATAAATGAGAGACCAAACGAAAACTTTTCAAGTACTTTAAATAAAAACTTCCATTCTACTCTATCAAATGCCTTTTCTGCATCCAATGAAACCACCATTGGATAATTCTTCTGAGATTTAGATCTATTTATCAAAGTAATTAATCATAGAATATTATCCGAAGCATACCTATTTTTTATAAAACCTGTTTGATCACGATGTATTATCTTTGGTAAATACTGAGCCAACCTATTAGCCATAACTTTAGCCACTATTTTATAGTCTACATTTAACAAAGATATAGGACGGTAAGAAGCTACCTGTAAGGGAACTTTATCTTTTTTTGGTATAACTGTAATTATAGCATTAGAACAGGACTCAGGTAATTGAAAAGTATCATAAAGTTGTTGTATTACATTCTTAAATAAGGAAGATATATCAACATAAAAAGTATTGTAAAACTCAATAGAAAAACCATCTCCACCAGGTGCTTTTCCATTTGGCATATCTTTTATAGCCATTTCAATTTCACTATCCGTAAAAGGTTTATCTAACTCTTATCTGTCTTCTTGAGATAACTGTGGTAAATTAATATTTTTCAAAAAAGAGTCTATTGCATCTTCTTTTATTCCTTTACATTCAGTCAAATAAAGTTTTTTGTAAAAATTACAAAATTCATCATAATTTCTTTTTGACTAAAAGTAATACCCGATTTACTTCTAATAGCTGGTATAATCCGAGATAACTGTTCTTTTTTTAATTGCCAAGCTAATACTTTATGAGCTTTCTCACCCCATTCATAAAATTTATTTTTTGAACAATTCAACAGACATTCAAATCGATATGACTGTAACTTATTATACCTCAACTTTAAATTAGTTTATTGTAGAGACTTACCTTTCTGAGTGTGCCATAGCCAACCCCAAGGTGCTGAATGCAACCCTGACAGCTCCGCACGCCCCACATGAATATACAGCCACTGCAAGTGGCTGCATAGGTGTGGGCTGATTACACCATCAGCCTGCGACCCATCTCCCCACACACCCCTCTCCGTCCATGACCCCCCTCAAGGCAGGGGTGGCGAGCAAGAGCTTTCAAGGCAGCAGGAGCTGTCAGGGGCAGCCAACGCGGGCTATGACAGCTTCACCAGGCTGCTTTGGCCTTTGGGGCCGCTCTCTGCACCTCAAAGTGTGGCAGAGCAATAGCCATCTTCACTACCATTAATCCCTAATGTGGCTGGAACTCTTCTGAGAAACACAGAGCGGTTCCAGCTGCCTGGGGGATTATGGGTAGGGAAGACATCCTGCTGCGTATTTATGACCGGTAGCGCTACGGCACCAGTCGCCCCTACCTCCATCTGATCCAGAGGGCGCTATGAGGCACCGCTCCCACTTGGTTCCAGATGGGTCACATGACCCTCTATAATCCACATTCGGTCCAGATGGTCACATGACCCTCTATAATCCACATTCCCTCTAGGTCCAGATGGGTCACTTGACCCTCAATAATCCACATCCCACTAGGTTTCAAATGGGTCACATGACCCTCCATAATCCATGCTACATTCCACCCCTAGGAAGTCATGACACTTGCCAATCATTACGTACATCAATACAGATTAGGAGCCTTCTGGAGAAATTTACAAACAACAGAGAAACCAAAACCCCAGCACCATGAGAGTGATAGTAGTGATCCAATGAAAGGCAATAGCCCACCAACTCCCCAGAGCCCTGAAGGGCCTCCAGCTTTCCCAAGAGGAGTCATGGTGCGGGAACTGGTCTCTTGAATTTTCCATTTTACCCCCCAATGCTCAGATATGCTCCGCCAGATGAGTGAAGCTCCCCGATTCATCGGGAATGTACCAATCACAGAACAGGCGCCACCTTCAACGGAAAGTAGGTAGTCCAGGGCCATCCACTTCTACGAGGTAACCATGCGGACGGCCATCAGCTCTGCCCCCACTTGAGTCAGAGCCACAGTTTTCTCACTGGGCAGTGTCTCCAGCAGACTGGTCGTGCGATGGATTACCTCCTGGGACAGGCAGGAATGCGATCATCCAGAACCTTTCCACCTCAGTGACTGTCCTTCTGGCCTGCTGTCCATGGTTAACTGGGTGATCCCCAAGGTAATTGAGGTGGTGGATACAAGGTACAATAAAGGAAAGCAACAGCTGTATCATCTCATGGGCAGCCAGGGGTAAGCTCGGTGTCAGCATACCCAGTGAATGCCATTGAGCGTCCAGGAACGCCCCCTTCCCCCCCTCCCCACTGGCTGAAGTGCATTCAGGTTGGTTGCATCACTGTCTAGTATGGAGGTTCCAACAGTCAGGACAAGAAAAAGCTCCAGAGGGTTGTTAACTCAGCCTGAGACATCATGAGCACCAGACTTCACTCCATTGAGAAGATCTACATGAGGCAGTGACTTTAAAAAAGCAGCCTCAATCCTCAAAGACCCACCCCCCCACCCCCCGGCCATGCCCCCTTCACTCTGCTACCATCGGTTTAAAGGTACAGGAGCCTAAAGACGAGCACTCAGTGCCACAAGGACAGCTTCTTCCCCACTGCCATCAGATTCCTGAATGATCAATGAACCCAAGACACTGTCTGACTTTTCGTGCACTATTTTTTTTGCACTAATGTTGTAAGATGGTTATATAATATGATTGTTTGCACCATGATGCTGCCACAACACACCAAATTTCATGACTTGTTCTAATTCTGATTCTGATATCGGCACTCATTCTTCTACGTTCCAGGGAATAAAGTACTATCCTGTTTAACCTTTCCCTGTAACTCAGTTCCTGAAGCCCATGCAACATCCTAGTAAATCTCTACACTCTTTATATCTTATTGATATCTTTGGTGTAGTTAGGTGGCCAAAACTGCACATGATACTCTAAATTAGGCCTCACCAATGTCTTGTTCAACTTTAACATAGCATAACATTAATAAGATGAGAGCCCATGGAATTACAGGGAAGATTGGGTGGAGCATTGGCTGATAGGCAGGAAGCAAAAGGTGGGAATAAAGGGATCCTGTTCTGGTTGGTTGCCAGTTACTAGTGGTGTTCCGCAGGAGTGGGTGTATTTACAATGTATATCGATGATTTAGATTATGGAGTGAATGGTTTTATGGCCAAGTTTGCAGATGACACGAAGATAGGTGGTGGAGTAGGAAGTGTTGAAGAAACCAAAAGGTTGCAGAGAAACCTGGACAACTTAGGAGAGAGGGCAAAGAAATGGCAGATGAGATACAATGTGGAGAAATGTAAGGTTGTACATTTTGGAAGAGAAAATAAACAGGAAAACATTCAAAATTTGGAAGTGCAAAGGGACTTGGGAGGTGGGGGAGAAGTCCCCATGCAGGATAACCTAAAGGTTAACTACCAGGTTGGATTAGCAGTAAAGAAAGTGAATGCTATGTTGGCGTTCATTTCAAGAGGAATAGTGTATAAGGGTAAAGAGGTGTTGATGAGGCTCTGAGGGGCACTGGTGAGACCTTATTCAGAGTACTGCGTTCAGTTTTCAGCCCCTTATCCTAGAAGAGATGTAATAAAGCTGGAGAGAGTACAAAGAAGATTTACCAGGATGATTCTGGGAATGCAAGGGCTAACACATGAGGAACATTTAGCAGCTCTTGGAGTTTCTTCATTGGAGTATAGAATAATAAGAGGGGATCTCACAGAAACATTTTGAAAGCTGAAAGGATTGGACAGAGTAGAAATGAATAAGATGTTTCCCTTGGTGGGTGAGTCCAGGACAGGTGGGCACCATCTTAGAATTAGAAGGAACCCATTTAAAACAGAGAGGAGGAGAAATTTTTTCACCAGAGGGTCGTGGATTTGTGGAATTCGTTGCCACATAGAGCTGTGGAGACCTGATCACTGAGGGAGTTTGAGGAGGAGATTGTTGTTTCTAATTAGTCAGGGTATCAAGGGATATGGGGAAAAGGCCAGAAATTGGAACTAGATGTGAGAAAGGTTTAGCTCAGGGTGGATTTGCGGAGCATATTCGATGGGCCGAATGGCCAGCTTCTGTTCCTTGATCTTGTGATAACATTCCAACTCCTGTACTCAACAACTTGATTTTTGAAGGCCAATATGCTAAAAGCTTTCTTTATGGCCCTACCCATCTGCAATGGGAATTATGTATCTGTATTCCCAGATTCTTTAGTTAAACTTAGAATGGGGAGAGGGGAACCTCACTATCGGATGGGGGGTGGGGTGAAGAGAGGAACCGTGGCCTATACTCATTCTGTATTTCAATGAGCTGCCGAATGACAGTGTCAGATCTGAAAATTAGTTTTACTATTTACAAGCAGGCTGAAGTCCCTCCCCTTCTCCCTCCTTCCCTCTTTCCCCCCTTCTCCCTCCTTCCCTCTTTCCCCCCTTCTCCCTCCTTCCCTGTCCTCTCTCCATCCCACCCTCCTTCCCAACCCCATGTAACGCATCGAATGAACCAAAGACTTGTTAGCTCAAACCAAGGTTTTAATCAGCAAAAGACTGGAGCGTAGTACATTGAGGTCGACCAGTCCAGACTGACCTGGGTCTGGTTAGGAGCAGCCCTTTATGACCTGCCAGTAGGCGTGGCTACGGCTCTCAGCCAATCACAACACTATAAGCAAATATATACAAGTATACATTGGTGATAGTATCCTGTACTATCATACCCCACTCTTTCCCTCCCTCTCTCTGTCACTCCCTTCCACACCTGTTCCTTGGTGGTTCACCCACACCTGTTCCTTGGTGGTTCACCCACACCTGTTCCTTGGTGGTTCACGACAGGGTTCATCTGGAGCTCCAGGCGTGGGGGGGGGTTGCACAGAGCCCCACCTGCACCACAGGAAACCAGCCCCACCTGCACCACAGGAAACCACCCCCACCATGCCCGCAAGGCTCATGAACCAAGGGGCCGCACGATGAGGTGCCGGCTCTGCGGGAGCCTGTTTGGGCCATTTCCCATCGTCTTGGCAAGATGGCTGTGGAGCTCCACTCCTTACCCCACCCCAATCCTGCCCCCACCAACCCTTCTTCCTTATGGAGCAAGGTTCACAGAGCTTTTCACTTTGGAGTGACCAAGGATCAAAGGAGACAATAAAAGGTGACTCTCCCATCAGCAAAGAGGTATCGATGCCACAAGACTTGCACCACCAGGTTCAGGAACAACTGCGACCCCTCCATCATCAGGATCCTCAACTACAAAGTCAATCAGGATTCATTTAAGGACTCTTACTTACTTATGCACTTTATTAATTTTTTTAATTCCTCTGTATTGCACAGCCAGTTTGTTTGCATTTCTTTTATTAGTTTACATGTTTATGCTGTGTACAGTTTATATTTTGCACAACCAGTTAGTGGTGATTCTGTTGCACCTGCAGGATAAAGGAATCTCAGGGTTGTATATGATGTCATGTATGTACTCTGACTATAAATCTGAATGGAGATATTAAGATGATGAAGGGCTTAGATAGGGTGGACAGGGTGGGGGAAGGGAAGGGGTGGAAGGGAATGCACGGAAGGGGATAGGGAGGACACTGTAGGGTGGGGGGAAGAGGAGGGGTGAGAGGGGAGTAGAGAGGACTGAGCAGGGTGGGGGGAAGGGGAGGGGAGGGAGAAAGGGCAGGGTTTGGTGGGGGGTGAGGACACTGTGGGGTGGGGGAGGGGAGGAGTGGGGAAGGGGAGGGGTTGGACGGGGTAAAGAGGACTGTGGGGTGGGTGGGTGGGAGGGAAGGGGAGGGATTGGAGGGATGTGGGAGGGAGGGAAGGGATTGGAGGGATGTGGGAGGGAGGGAGGGAAGGGAATGGAGGGAGGCAGAGAGGACTGTGGGGTGGGGGGAGGGAAGGGGAAGGGTTGGTGGGGGGAGGGAAGGGGAAGGGTTGGAGGGGGAAGAGAGGACACCAAGCGGTGGGAAAGGAGGTTTGGGACCCCACCCCTCTCCCTGGGTCCCTAAGATCTGTGTTTCGTCTCCGGGACACAGGTGCAACCAATGGGGACACGGAAGGCAGTGTGGCATACAGGGTACTTGTGCTCGGCTATGTCCAGGTGCCAGTAGCTGACGTCCACGTCGTGAGTGATGGGGACAGCAAGAAGCTCCTCAGCTGGAGCTTTGCACATATGCTGCAGGCAGACTGCCACCAGGAGGTCCTTCGGGAGACGGGCCTCGTCCCAGCATTTCCTGCAGGGGGGCAGCGAATGGATCAATCATACGGCCCTCGCAGGTATGCTCCACACCGCTGGGGTCGCCCCTCACCCTAGGGATGCCCCCTCTGGGATACCCCAACCTCGGGATGCCCCCTCTGGGATACCCCAACCTCGGGATGCCCCCTCTGGGATACCCCAACCCCAGGATACCCCAACCTAGGGATGCCCCCTCTGGGATACCCCAACCCTGGGATACCCCAACCTCAGGATGCCCCCTCTGGGATACCCCAACCCCAGGATACCCCAACCTAGGGATGTCCCCTCTGGGATACCCCAACCCCAGGATCACCCCACCCTAGGGATGCCCTCTCTGGGATTCACAACCCTAGGACAATGCCTCCCCCCACCCTAGCCCCCAACCCAGCACAGGAGCACTGTCCCCCTCACACCCATCACCCATATCTCTTTCTCCCTCCTCTTTTCTCTCCCTTGCTCCCTGCTTTTCTCCCTCTAGCTATTCTGCTCTCCCTCCTTCCCTCTTTCTCCTTCTCCCCTTCATGTGCTCTCCCCCTCTCTTCTCTCTCCTTCTGTCCACCTCACTCTTATCCCATAGCTCTTCCCCTCAACCTCTCCTGCCTCCTTTCCCTTCTCTCCTTCTCCCTCCCTCTCTCCATCTCTCCTCCTCCTTCATCTCTTTTCCCTTCCTCACTCCCCTGCCCTGCCCACTGCCCACACCCCTCAATCACTTACATGTATTTCCAGGGTGAGAGGGAGAGGACATTGTGATTCTTCCAGGAGGTGATATTCACATCAAAGCAGTTCCCGAGCCTCTGCAGGTACAAGTGGCCACGGTGTTGTGTGTGTCCACAGTCAGAAGTCACCTCCACCTGCTGGAACAGGGTGCCCAGGAGCTGGAGCAGGAGAAAGACCTGGGGGGTGTGGGGAGGTGGGAAGGAAGTGAGGCATGAGGCTGGATGTTGGAAAAGCTGCTCTCCTTGGTGAGGGTCAGAGTGCATCTGGGAGGGGGGAGAACTACCCTCTCTCCTCCCCTCCCTCCCAGTTCCCTCCCCTCTCCTCCCTCCTGCTTCCTGCCTCGCCTACTCAATGGCTTGTCTCCACCTCCTCCCATTCAATCTCTCCCATTCCATCTTTGATCCTTTCTGTCCAGTCCTTCTCTCTCCTTCCCATCTCCCTCAGTCCAGCTGTCTCCCAGTCTGACAATCTCACATGGACCGATGAACTCCCTGTCCACTATCTACCGTAGTCCAACTGTCTCCCCTAGTCAGGCTGACTCCATGTCTGGGTGTCTCCCAGTTCTCTGGTTCAATGGACTCCCTCAATCAGACTGTCTCCCCTGGTCAGACTGAATCCCTGTCTGGCTACCTCCCAGTCCTACTGTCTCCTCTGGTCCAATGGACTCCCTCCATCAGACTGTCTCCCCTGGTTGGACTGAATCCCTGTACAGCTATCTTTCAGTCCTACTGTCTCCTCTGGTCCAATGAACTCCCTCAATCTGACTGTCTCCCCTGGTTGGACTGAATCCCTGTCTGGCTACCTTCCAGTCTGACTGTCACCCCGATCTGAAGGACTCCCTGCCCATCTGACTCCCTCAGCCTGACTGTCTTCCCCGGTCCGACTGACAACCTGTCTGGCTGAGTCCTCTGGTCTAACTGTCCGTGCCGGGAGTTACCACTGGGAGGACTAACATGATGACGCTGGAGGTCGGCAGAGTGAAGTCTCTTGGCATCCCTCCTGGTTTTTAAGCTTCAGGTTCCACCCTGCCCCGGACCTTGTGTGGGACACCCTCACTGAGCTGGCATCCGTAGGTGAAATGTCAACATCACGTTCTCTCTTTCTTGCTCTCACTTTCCTCCCTGGCAACTACATGGGGAATGATTTGGGATGGTTCCATTGTCACCTACACCTAGTGACAGCAAATCCAAAACAAGGAAGTCGTGGCTGGGACTCCCAGTGCAGGAATTCACCACTTCATGAAAACATGAATCAAATGAGAGGTGTCCCCATGACTCCTCCCTGTCTCTGTAACCCATTCCAATTTCCACACCAGCTTTCTCAAAAACCCGCTCTTGCCTGCAGGACACTTCTTTCACGTCCCTTGCTATTTCTGCTTCTGCTCAAGACCCGCACAAAACATCCTGTCTCTTCCGAACCCCATCCGGACCCCTCACCCCTCCATATCTCTGTAACTCCCCTCTAGTCCACACACCCTTTCCTATCTCCTCCCTAGATACCTGTAGCGTGAATAAAAGTTCTCATGACTGGAGGGAGAACAAACACTTATTAGTTTATAACTATGGGTAGGGTCTCAGAGCAGTCTTCGGAGGGTTCTGGGTTTAGGCAAGCAGGAGGGGGCGGGTCCAGCCATCAGCACAACACACTACCAGTGAATCCCAGATCACTGCATTCACCCCTTCCTGCAGAATT
The DNA here is from genome assembly GCF_036971445.1 of Narcine bancroftii. NCBI lineage: Eukaryota > Metazoa > Chordata > Chondrichthyes > Torpediniformes > Narcinidae > Narcine > Narcine bancroftii. The sequence goes on along the minus strand of NC_091473.1, from coordinate 208,680,948 downwards.
TAGAGTCTGTGAATGAAGACGGAGAACATGAATTCCGAAAGAAATGGTTAAAAAATAGACAATTATTTACAAATTTACAGATTTAAGCGGTCCAGGGGTCTGGAGATCCTGGTGGAGCACCTTAGCACTGGGGGCCCTTGGACTTTTTGGGTCTCCTGGTCCCCTTGTGAGGGAGGAGAGGCAGGCTGGGTCTCTGGCTCAAAGGTGAAGGGGGATGCACTTTCCTCCTGAACTGAATCCCCTGAGGCCCTGACTGGGAGTAGAGAGAATGAGCTTCATGGCTCGCAGGGCACTTGAGGCAATGGACCCTCTGTTCCAGTGGGTGCAGGGTCCCTGATGGAGATGGTGTCATCTCTGCCATTTGGGTACTCCATATAGGTGTAGGTGGGATTGGCATGGAGCAGTTTCACCTTTTCCACCAGGGGATCGGTCTTGCTTCTCAAGAGCTTCCGGAGAAGGACTGGACCAGGAGTGGTGAGCCAGGTTGGGAGTGCCAACCTTTGGAAATTGAATAGGGGCTCATGAGGAGTACCCTTGGTTGCGGTACATAGTAGCAACCAGATGGAATGGAGCGCCATAGGAAGGACTTCCTGCAAGCGTGAGACTGAAGGCCTTTTGACTTCAGGGCTAGTTTGACAGCCTTCCAGACTGGGCATTCTCCTTTTCAACCAGCTCGTCCCCCTGAGGGTTGTAGCTAGTAGTCCTGCTGGATGTGATGCTCCTTACCAACAGGTACTGACGTAGCTCATCATTCATAAAGGATGAGCCCTGGTCACTATGAATATAACTGGGATACCCAAACAGGCCAAAAATGGAATCTAGGGCCTTTATGACTGACAAACTGGTCGGGTCTGGACATGGAATGGCAAATGGGAAGCGGGAGTACTCATCAATGATAGAAAAGAAGAAAGTGTTCCATTAAAATAGATTCTGAGCCATTCGAAGGGCCTCGATGATTTGATCAGGTGCGCCTTTGCGGGGGGTAGAAGTGTGGCTTGCACTCCGCGCATACCTGGCAAGACCTGGTCATTTTCCTGACGTTTTCCATGGAGTAGGGCAAATTGCGCACCTTGACAAAATGAGCCATGTGGGTAACCCCTGGATGGCAGAGCTCATTATGCAGAGACCACAGATGGCCGGTGTGTGCAGAGGTAAGTTTCCTCTGGACAAGGCATCTGGTGGGTCATTACAGGCTCCTGGCCGATAGGCAATGTCATAATTGTCGTGAAGAGCTCGATCTTCCACCTAGCAATCTTGTCATTCTTGATTTTTTCCCGTCTTGACATTATTAAACATGAATGCGACCGAGCGCTGGTCAGTGAGGGGCGTAAATTTCCTACCAGCCAGGTAGTGTCTCCAGTGCCTCACAGCTTCTATAATGGCTTGACCCTCCTTTTCCACAGATGGGTTCTGGAGCTTGAGGCCTTGTAATGTCAGTGAAATAAATGCAACCGGCCTACCTACCTGGTTGAGGGTAGCGGCCAGGGCTATGTCCGAAGCATTGCTTTCCACTTGGAAAGGTACATTCTCATCCACCATATGCATAGCGGCTTTCACAATGTGGTTCCGGAGGTAGTTAAAAGCCATATGGGCTTCAGCCGAGAAGGGGAAATTAGTAGCTTTTAAGAGAGGGCGAACCTTTTCAGCGTATTGAGGGATCCACTGGGCGTAATATGAGAAAAACCCCAGGCATCTCCTCAAAGCCTTTGTGGTCCTGGGAAGGGGGAAGCTCTAACAGGGGGCACATCCTATCGGGATCAGGGCCAATGATGTCATTCTCCACCACGTAGCCAAGGATAGCCAGACGTTTAGTCCTGAACACTTGTTAAATTTGTGTGAGGTTCAGGGCTTTCGCTGTGTGGAGAAAACTCTGAAGGTTGGCATCATGGTCTTCCAAAGTATGACCACAGATGGTGTTATCGAGGTTGGGGAAGGTAGCCTTCAACCTGTACTCATCACCATTCTGTCCATCTACCTCTGGAAGATAGAAACCCTGTTAGTGATACCGAAAGGGACCCTCCGGAATTGATAGAGATGACTGTTAGTCTCAAATGCCATAGATGGGACAGTCCTCAGAATGGATTGGCAGCTGGTGATAGCAGATTTCAGGTCAATGGTTGAATAGATCCGATACTGCGCAATATCATTCACCATGTCCAAAATTGAAGGGACCTCTCCACAGGCTGGTGCTAGGTTTGATGATACCTTTGTTGAGCATACGTTATGTCTCAGACTTTATAAAATATCGGTCTACCTTGCTGTACTTCCTGCTCCTGGTAGCAGTCCGAAGACAGATTCAGGAAGAGAGGAGGGGGGTTGATATTCAGCATGGAGGCTGCATGTAGGTTCTAATTTTAGGGACCCTCTGTTCCGAACCATTATGGGGGGGAGGGAATCAGAATACTTCAAGATCATGCTTTTAAGGTGACACAGGAAGTCCAGACACAACAATACCGGAGCACACAATTCATCAAGTACATACAGGCGAATCTTACAGAATTCCCCCCTTCAAACAACAGATGTACTATACAACGTTGTTGACATGCGTAGAATGTGAATGAGATGCAAGGAATTGGAAGGATACATCTTTAGGTCGTACTCTTGCACAGTCCACAAGTCTATGAAGCTTTCAGTAGAGTCTGTGTCGATCAGCCATTTAGTGGAATGTCTGTTTACCTTCACAGTCACTATGGATTTGCTGAGCTGGTGAGGTCTGTCCTGATCTAGGATCATCAAGGCTAGGATTCCGGAGACTCCATGCTCCTCACTCAAGTGGCCCCCACCGTCCTGGGTTTCCCTGCATGTTATTGACAATTGCTTCAGAGGATATTCCGCCAAAAGCATATAGATGGAGGCTTAACCCCATATTATTAAAAAGGCAAGACTGTCGGGAATACATGGAACAATAAATCAAAATATATTTTGAGACAAGTGCAAATTCTGTAACAGACAATTTTATATTATCGGACGCAATGAAGGCCTTTATTAGGGGACAAATAATTAGTTATACGACCAACATTGAAAAAGAATATGATCGGGAAATAGGACAGTTGCAAAAAGAGAAAGTAACTATAGAGAGATTTAATGAGAAGGGAAGATATAGAGAAAAAAAGAGAATTGGCAGAGAAAAAATTAAAATATGAAACATTGCAAACATACAAAATGGAGAATTAGGAGAGAAAACCCACAAAATTTTGGCTTGGCAACTAAAAACAGAGCAAGCAACAAGAACTATCATAGCAACAAGGAAGGAGGATAAACAGATCTCATATAAACCCATCAGAGATTAATGGAAATTTTTTTAAATTATAAGCAATTGTATCAAACTGAAAACACAGGGAAGAATGACAAACTAGATGAATTTAGCTCAATTACAATTGGAAGATCAAAATACATTATTAAAGCCCCTGATAATTATAAAAATACATGATACATTAATGACATTACCAAACAATAAAGCACCAGCCGAAGATGGATTCCCCCACAGAATTTTGTAAGGTATTCAATAATCTATTAATTCCGCCCTTCTTAGAGGTTATGAAACAGGTGGAAGAAACCCAGAATTTGCTTGACTCGTAAAATGGCAAAAATCACTGTAATTCCAAAAACAGGAAAAAACTTGTTGTCACTGGCTTCATATTGACCAATATCTCTACTAAATACAGACTATAAATTAATTGTAAAATTACTAGCGAATAGATTCATATAGATTATATATGGAAATTAGTGACGTTAAATTAGACAGGATTTGTTAAAAATAGAAGAGCGGCAGATAATGTCTGTAAATGTATTAATTTGATCCATAGAGCACAAATAAATAAAACACCAACTGTGGCAATAGTTCTTGATGCAGAGAAAGCTTTTGATAGGGTGGAATAGAATTACCTGTTTAAAGTACTACAGAAATTCAAATTACCGGGACAATGAGTTAATTGGATTAGAGCACTGTATAATGGTCCTTTGGCAAAAGTAGTAACAAATTAGTATCTTTCAGACCACTTTAAATTGAGTTGGTCAACAAGTCAGGGATGCCCATTATCACCTTCCCTGTTTGTTTTGGCCACAGAACCATTGGCAGAGCTGATAAGAAAATAACCTACGATAAAGGGAATAAAAGTAAAAGAGGAAGAATTTAAAATGAGCTTATTTGCGTATATCTAATGGACCCAGATAAATCAATAAAGAGGTTATATACAAAATTGAAAGAATATGGGATGATATCAGGATACAAGGTTAATATTGATAAAAGTAAAGTGATGCCAATGAACAAAGTTGATTATACAAGATGTAAAAGGGAATCCCCTTTCAAATGGCAATCACAGGCTATACGTTACCTAGGTATCAGGATAGATAATAATTTAAATCATTTGTATAAATTAAATTACCAACCGTTAATAAAGAAAATACAGGAAGACTTAGAGAAATGGAAAGATTTACCATTAACTCTAATAGGGAGAGTAAACTGCATCAAGATTAATGTATTTACACGGCCACAATACCTGTTCCAAATGCTACTGATTCCCTTGACGGGAATTTTTTATGAAATTAAATAAATTAATAAGAAAGTTTCTATGGAAGTGTAAAAAAATCAAGAGTGGCTTTGGAAAATTTAACATGGGTGTATAAACAAGGATGATTGCAGCCACCAAATTTCAAAAACTATTACAGGGCAGCACAGTTAAGATATTTATCAGATTTTTATCAGACAGGAGAAAAACCAGATTGTCTCAAGATAGAATTATATAAATTAGGAGAAAAGGTCCCGGAACATTTACTCGATAAATGGGATGAGAACTGGTGCAACACAACAATCTACCAATGCCACATCATACACAAAAAATATGGAAGAGAATACATCTGGAGCGAAAGATGATAAATTATCAAATACCAAAAATATTATTAATGCAAAACCCATTAATTCCTTTTACAATAAACAATCTATTTTTAAGGAATGGGAAAGAAAAGGAATTAAAAGAATAAAAGATTGTTTTTTGGGAAATAATTTATTGACATTTGAACGTTAAAAAAATAAATATGGAATATCACATGGTACAATATTTTTATACTATCAGTTGAAAACTTATTTAAAAGAAAAGTTGGGAACTAGCCTAAGATTACCTGAGAGTAGTTGCTATGAATATTTAATTACAGACACCGCAATAGTAAAAAAAAATTATCACAGACATGCACAGCAAATTGCAATACAAGGAAAATGATGAAGCAATGTATAGATCTAAACAAGGTTGGGAAAAAAGATTTAAATATATGAATAAAGAATGAAACATGGAAGGAACTATATGCAGGGACCATGATTAATACAATAAATACTGTCTTGTATGATGCAATACAATTGGCTCCATAGACTATATGCTACACCTCAAAAGTTAAATAGTGGAACCCAACAATATCAGACAGATGCTTCCATTGTAAACAAGAAAATGAAACAACATTACATGCAATTTGGATATGTACAAAAGTGAAACCCTTTTGGGAGGATTTAAACCTAATATTAAATAGAATTACAAAAAATAAGATACAAAAAGACCCAAAAAACTTCCTGTTAAACAACATAAAAGATAAAGAATTAGGTCTAAAATTAGACAGGGTTCAAAAACGATTTATTATGATTGCGTTCACAGCAACAAAAAAGTGCACAATGATAACTTGGAAAATGGAAACAACCTTAAAAATACAATAGAAATGAACAAGTCTATTCCATTAGAAAAAATTACCTGCAATCTAAAAGACAAATATGGGAACCATGCAAAGAGTTTATTAGAAGCCACCAATTTCAGACCTCCAGCTCTTGACGTGATAAGTTACAAATATGAAAATAATTAAATGTGAAATATTGGACAACACAATTTCTTTTTCTTATCTTTTGTGTTCTTCTATTGTTTATTTATTTCTTCTTTCTTTCATTTCCTGCTTTGAGTTATAGGGGGTGAGGGGGGGAGGGGAGGAAAAAATTTAAAATGAAAATGTCACTGTGTATATTTTAATACTGAATACTTGTTTATATTGTTACTGATGTGATTCATGGTGAAGTACTAAATAAAAAATAATTTTTAAAAATTCAGGAGAACTGCAGAGAGTCTGCAGGGAGATGCAGGCACAGTTATCTCAATGCTACTGGAGGCATTGTTCATGTGGACAGTCAGAGGCTTTTTCCCTGGGAATGAAACCTTTTTAAGATGCTTTGGAGTAAGAAGAGGGGGGGGGCAGAATATAAGAGGTAAGTTCTTCATACAGAGAGAGGTGGGTCCAGGGAATGAGCTGCCAATAATGGTGGTGGAGGTATTTTAAGAGATGACAAGACATAGGAGCAGAAATAGGCCATTCAGCCCATCGAGTCTGCCCTGCCATTCAATCATAAGCTAATCCATTTTACCACTTAGCCCCATTGCCTGGCCTTTTCCACATAACCTTTGATAGAACCAAGGAACATTATGGAAAGAAAAAGGCCGCCCTCTAATCTGTGCCAAACTATTATTCTGCCCAGTCTCACTGACCTGAACCCATTTTGTAGCCCTCCATACCTCTCCCAACCATGTACCTGTTCAAATGCTTCTTAAATGTTAAAATTGAGTCCACATTCACCACTTCAACTGGAAGCTTGTTCCACACCTCATGTTCCCTCTAAACTTTTCCTCTTTCACCCTTAACCTCTGGTTTGTATCTCACCTACCCTCAATGAAAAAAGCCCACCTACATTTACTCTGTCTATCCCCCTCAATTTTAAATACCCCTATCAAATTTCCCCCTCATTCTTCTACGCTCCAAGGAATAAAGTCCTAACCTGTTTAAACTTTCTATGTAATTCAGTTCCTGAACTTCGGGCAACATCCTAGTAAATCTCTGCACTCTTTCTATTTTATTGGTATCTTTCCTGTAGTGCAGTGACCAAAACTGCACACAATACTCCAAATTTGGCCTCACCAATGTCTTAGACAACTTTACCATAACATCCCAACTCCTGTACTCATTTCTGTGATTTATGAAATCCAATAAGCCAAAACTCTCTTTATAATCTGCGATGCCACTTTCAGGGAATTATAGATGAGTATTCCCAGATCTCTCTATTTTACCTCACTCCTCAGTGCCCGACTATTTACCACGTATGTCTCTTTCTTGGTTTGTCCTTCCAAAATGCAACACCTCGCACTTGTCTGCATTAAATTCCATCTGCATTTTTCAGCCCATTTTTTCCAGCTGGTCCAAATCCCTCTTCAAGCATTGAAAACCTTCCTTGCTGTCCTCCACAACTCCAGTCTTAGTGTCATCTGCAAACTTGCTGATCCAATTCACCACATTATCGACCAGATCATTGATAAGGGTGACAAGCAACAATGGTCCCAGCACCGATCCCAGAGACACACCACCATTCAAGCCTCCAGTCTGAGAAGCAATCATCCACTACCACTCTCTGGTTTTTCCTGTTCCCAGCAGCAATTGGGAGGCACACAAACATATGGGTTAAGTTTAATACAAAATTTATTAACAAACTAACAAAAATAGAATTAACCCGATAAACTTAACACTCACTTTAATGGTAACTTTATATAAACAACAGATTATTATACAGCATATGGGGGGGGGGGGGGGGACCCCAGACCATTACAATCCAGGCTGGAATGCCCTGAAAAGAAAATCACCATAATTCCCAAAACAAAATCCCCATGTCAGTCACGTCAAATCTGTCAGTCAAGAAGGAACAGCTCATAGATCTGGTCTCTGGGCTTGGGATTATTTGCTTCCTTTCCCACTGGTCTTTCAGTTTGAGGCTGTATCCAGATGGCCGTGGTCCCTATAGACATTCAGCCCTGGCAGGGGACCACTAGGCTGGCTTGAGGTTCGAATGTGGCAACAACCGCTCTTGTCTTCCTTTACCTGGAAATTTTCACAGTGACCTCCTGGTCACCACACGAGGTTCACGCCTCCGCAGCCCTCATTAGGGTTAACAAGTGACCTTCTGTCACGCCAGTCCTCTCCTTTGGACACCCTGGCTTAAGTGGTCCTGTGACTCCTGCCGCACAAAGTCCTCTTCTTGAAAGGGGTCGGGACGGCACTGGTCAGTCCTGAACACACTCTGCGTATCAGAGTTTCCCATTCTGCTGTCAGAACGTCAGTGCTGGCACCCGGGGACAAAGGGGCTCAGTCTTCCTTTTCCCACTGAAACTACTGGGTGAGCCCACTGACATACAGCTCCGGACGGCAGTGCCAGCACCCGTGAACAAAGGTCACTGAAGCTGCCGGGTGAGCACTCACCATCCGACTGCCTGCAGTCCAATCCTCCGACCAACCTTTTCAAAACCAGCGCGCTGGGGTTTGTAAACTGCCCAGCGCTGCCTCCAGCTCTCCTATTGGTGGCGAGAGGGTAACAGCTGCAGGATGCCAGCCCACGGACCTCCAGCGCATGGTTCCCATGCTTTGACAGCTGTCAACGTCCCCTCGTGGTAGCCCAGCGCTACTACAGCACCTAGCAGCGGTCAAATCCACCCCCCGCAGTAGGTTCAGTCCTTCGACAGCTGTCAACGTCCCCTCGTGGTAGCCCAGCGCTACTACAGCACCTAGCAGCGGTCAAATCCACCCCCCGCAGTAGGTTCAGTCCTTTGACAGCTGTCAACGTCCCCTCGTGGTAGCCCAGCGCTACTACAGTCAAATCCTCCCTCATAGGTTCAGTCCTGTTCTTAGTCAAAAATAAAATTGTCCAAGGTCCATAACACCGTATTATCGAATCCAGTTTACTACTTCACCAGGAATACCGAGTGCCTGAACCTTCCTGACTAACCTCCCGTGGGTCTTTGTCAAAGATTAAAGTGAAGTATAAATTTTGCCGTTGGAAAGTGGCAGGGGACAGAGAGAGAGGAAATAAATGGCAATAACGGACAATTTTTAAAAAGCATGGGAAAATTGGTAGCACTTCAGATCTCTATAAAGACAATGGCGGACCTGACATCCCAGAATGCCGTACAGCAGAGAACCCCCTCCATGAATGCCCCGTGCATGTAGCCAGGAATACAGCCTTTTCTCTGCTGCATGGAATTCTGGGAGGGTAGGTCTGCCATCGCTTTTTCCCCCACCATATTTATAAATTGGGCGTTATAGCGCTACAAACTTTCCCACCCTGTTTAAAAATGGTCCGCTGTTGCTATTTATTGCTAGCACTTTCCAACGGCCCCTAATACAGGTCAGCACAACAGGGGCTGAAGGCTCTACATGTGCTCGACATGAAACTTAATTATGATATAATTAGGCATGATTAATTTTGTTCAAGTAGAAAATCATAAAAGATTAATCAGGATTTAGGGCAGGTCCACCATCGTGAGCGTCATGACGTCACCAGTAGGTCAAACAGTCCAAATCCCGGGGATGGCTCCTTGCAAGTGTGAAAGGGTTCAGTGTCCCACTTAGAAGTGGTCAAGTGTGAAAAGCCAAATCCCCATTCCTATCCCAGGACACTGAGCGGCCAATTGAATGGGATGCAAGTTTGAAAGGGGCTTATGAGATGGAACATGAGAGGGACATGAGAAAAATGGAAGGTTATGTAACAGGAAAATTCTATTATTAAGTCAGCACAACACCGTGGGCCGAAGAGACTGTTCAAGGTTCCACATACAAGAAAAATAACTGAAAACCCATAGGGGTAGAGGAGGGGTTAACAGAAGTTTATACATTCTCCCCTTGTCCACGTGCTCCGGTTTCCTCCCGTGGAGATTTGAGAGAGATCTAGATAATTACAATGGGTATGTAAGCAGACTTTTTCCACTGAGCTAAGGAGAGATAAAAATGAGAGGATGGGTTGAGTGATAGGGGAGGTTAAAGGGAACATTCTGGGGAACTTCTTCACGCAGAGTGGTGGGAATGTGGAATGAGCCACTAATTGAATTGGTCATTGCGGACTCAATTTTGACATTTAAGAAAAATTTGGACAGTACATAGATGGGAGGGATATGGCCTGGGTCCAGGTCCGTGGGACTAAGCAGAATAATTTGGCACAGTCTGGAAGGGCCAAAGGGCCTGTTACTGTGCAGTAGGGTTTTATGGTTCCAAAGAGTACGGGGTGAGGGTCTATTGGGTGTATTTGGGCCGCGTGGCCTTGTGAACCAGAGGGTGTAACCATGTAGGATCACTAAATCTAACCCAGTGGTTTTCAAACTGCCCCCTGATCTTACATTCCACCTTACACAATCCCTATGCCATCGGTGCTCTGTGATTAGTAAGGGATTGCTTAAGGTGGTCTGTAAGTGGGAAGAAAAAGTTTGAAAACCACTGTTTTAATCGTCCCTCATTGACTCGTTATGTGCACGGTTTCATAATCCAAAGGAAAATGGAGCAATGACCATTTTTCTCCAACAAAATATTTCATTAACAATTGGGTGTAGAGCAGTGATTCTCAACCTTCCCTTAAAGTGCTATGTGAGTTTAGGAGGGCAGTTTGAAAGCCTCTGATCCAAACGGATTAGGGTTAGGATTAACAGGCGGGGGTGAATAGTGGGAAGCAGTGTAAGTTCAAAAGCCCAATGGGTGTCGAGAAGAAGCTTCTCGAACCTGGAGGTGCTTGTCTGCAGGCCTCCGTACCTGAAGAGAGCAGTGAGAAGTTGTGATGGGGATCCTTCTTGAGGCAGTATCTCATACGGATGTCCGCAATGGATGGGAGGTCAGAGCCTGCGAAGGTCTGTTACCTTCTGTGTTCCAGGGCTGGGCACTCAAGTTCCCAAATCAGTGCTGGAGAGCGTGAAGGGGACTAATGTTTTCAACCTGGGCTCATCATTAGCAATAAAAGCAAAAACGGGTGGAGGCTGTGAATAAAAAGGTGGAGGTGGAGAGGAGGAAGAAAGTGGCGGGGATGAGGAGCAGGGGCTGGCATGCAAGAGGTCATAGGTTGGCGCAGGTGGGTAGCTCTCTGATTAGAGAAGGGGTGAAAAGCGAGAGGAAAGGAGACAGAGAGATAGGGAAAAGGGAGAGGTCCTGGGATGGGATTGGCGGGAAATGGAGAAGCTGGTGTTAATGCCGTCTGGTTGGAGAGATGTGGTACAAGGTGCTGTTTTTTCCAATTTGCGGGTGGCCTCAGTGTGGCAGTGCACGAGGCTATACATTTTTCACAATGCTCTTTCAGAATTTTGTCAACAGTATCTGACAACATACCAAATCTCCTCAGAAAGTCAAAGCATTGGCATGCCCTGGTGTGCTGGCTTTGGCAGAGGGCTTCTCAGGTGTGGACCCAGCTACTCAAAGGCTAGGACCCTTCCCACCTCCATCCCATCAGTGTGCAAGAGGTGGACCCTATATCAACAGTGGGTTCCTGGGTTTCAGTGACATTGGGAGCAAAGGTGGTTGTTGAGCAAGGAGAGGGGTGAGGTTCCTGTGGGCAGGCGAGTGAGGTATCCCCTGTCCACAGGAATGGTGAACACCCCCTCCCCACCCCTCCCTGGGAGCCCACAATCATCCGACGTCAACTGCTGTCCCAAAATAATTTGCCTGTTTTGTTGAATCCTGGCGCCTTTCACCTTCCACTGCATCCATTCGGTGAGAGGGCGTGACCACGCAGGGCTGCAAGCACACCGGACTCTCCACCAGCCAGCCATGACCAGCTCCCAGTGCAGGGACATGACCCCAGGGTAGGTTCCCCTCCTCCTCTCCCGTCTCGGTGCAGTCCCACATCGCCACCCACACTCCTGCATCAACAGGCACAACTGTTTGCTCAGGAGGTAGGCTCTCTCTCCCTATTCCTCCTTCCCCCTAACTCACCTTCCTTCCCCTCCCTCCCCTCACATACCTTACCCCTCTCCCCTTCCTCTGCACTCTCTTTCTCCCTCTCTCCCTCCTTCTCTACCTTCCTTCTCCCTCCCCATCTGCCCCCTTCTTTCCCACATTCCTTTCCTCCTCTCCACCCCATCCCCCTCCATCCTCTCCTGCTCTCCATCCATCTCTCTTCCAATCTCCAGCTTTCCTCTGCCTCCCTCCACACACTTCTCCCCACTGTCTCCCTTTACCCCTCTCCCCACGTTCATTCCCTATCCCATACTCTCACCCTTTCCCTCTGCCTTTCACCCTCTTTCCCTCTGCTGACCATACCTCCCTCCATCCCCCCTTGTCACCTTCTCTCTGCTCCCCTTTTCCTTCACCCTTTTCTCCACCCTCTTACCCTCCCCTTTGCTCTAACTCCTTCCCCTCCCTCCTCTCTACTGCTTCCCATTTTCCTTCTTCTTTCCCTCCATGTTCTCCCTTTTCCCCTCCATCCTTCCCTTTCCCTTCCTCCTTGTCTCACCTTTTCCCTTCGTTTCCCTCCATCCTGTACCTACCCCTCTCCCTTTCCACCACCCTCCTTCCCACCTCTTTTACCTTCCTTCCCTCTTTTGACATCCTCCCCCTGACCCCTCTCCTTCCCCCTCCCCTTCTCTCTCTCCCTTTCCCCGTCTCCATCTCTTTCCCTCCTGCCTTTGCCCCCTTCCCACCTCCACCCAGAAACCATGGCAGAGGATAGGCATCTGAGGGATGCACCCACAGAGACTGGCGATTTGTGGCCGGAGAACCTGCACAGGCTGCGGGCTGCAGACTGGCTGGCAGGAACTACGGAACGGAGCTGGGATTTGAGAAGGTGCTGAGGACAAATAGTCAGAGGTTTGGATCTGGAACCCAGGTGTCTGCGGCTGCGGAGGCTGTGGGAGTACTGAAGGCAGGTCCACAGTACCCATTTTCAGGTGCAGATAATGCGCTGGCAAACGCGGTTGCGGGAGTGCAGCTGGGACAATCAGGTGGCCGTGGAGAAGACGCCTTTCTGTCACCTGAACGAGAGCCGCATCCGAATGAACACTGGCACCTGTGGCTGCAGTCATGGCTTGTTAATAGAGCAAGATGTCGGTAGCGGGAAGGGTAGGTGTCACCAGCGGGGACTCCTGTCCCACACTGCCCTCGGTTCGCAGTGGGGAGGGTGGCTGTCGGTGGGTCGCCAGCTGACTGTCAACAGCCTGCCTGCTGCTAGGCAGTGAAAGCTGCTAACCGGTTTACCTTCGACTCCAAAGGGACTTTCTTTTGCATCTCCTCCCTCCTAGCCTTTTTCTACCCCTCTTTCCTTTCTCCCCTTTCCGACTCTTCCATCCCCTCGCTCCTCCCCTTCACACCACCCTATCTTCGTCCGCCTCTCCATCCTTCCACCTCACTCCCTCCTTGCCCATCGCTATTTCCTCCCTCTTTTACCCGTTCCCCACTCCATCTGCACTTCTTTCATCCCACTCTTCCTGCCCCTCTCCCTCCTCCCCTCACTTTTCTTCCCCTTCTCATCCTCTATCGCCCCTCTTCCCACTCCTTCCCTATCTTTTCATCATCTCTCCCTTTCCCCCTGCCACTCCTCTCGCCCTCGTGCCTTTCTCCACTCTCGCTCCGTCAACCTCCTCTCATTCCTCCTTCATTCTCCCTCCCCCACTCTTTACCTTCCTCCTTTCTCCACCCCCTCTGCCCCATTCCCTTTCTCACACCCTCAACCCTCTTACCCTCTCCCTCCCACTTACTCCACCCACTCTCCTTCCCCCTTTTATCTTCCCTCCTTCCCCTCTACTTCCTTCCCCATTTCTCCCTCCCTCACCCCTTCCCCACTACTCTCTCCTCACACTTATCCCCTTTCCCTCATTCCCACTCTCATCCTCCTTTCATTCATTCTCCCCCTCTTGCTCTCCTTCCTTTCCTCCACATTTCTTTCCCCACCTTCCCCTTTTCCCTATCTTTTACCCCACACTTTTCCTCTTTCCCCTCCTTTTACCCACTTTCCTGCCTTGACCATTCTCTCCTCTTCCACCTTCTCCCTTTCCCCGTCATTCCCTCCTTCATCCGTCACTCTCCCACCTTCAACAATCTCTGCCTTCCTCCCCTCTTCCCTCCTTCTCCATTTTCCCTCCCCCTTCCTTCATCCATGCACTCCTTTTCCCCCTCTCCCTCCATTACCCCACTCTCGATACCATCTTACTGCCCCTACACCCTCCCTTCCACCTTCCCCCACATTCCCTCCTTTGCTTCCTCTCTTCCTCCGTCCCCTTTACATTCTTCCCCTATATTTCTCCCCACTCCTTCTCCCCACTCACTCCATATTCCACTCCCACCTTCCTTCCCATCACTCACCATCCTTCCCCTCCTCCTTCAACCCTCTCCCCTCACGCTTTCCCCCTTCCCCCTCAAACTTTCCTTCCCCCTCCCTCCTTCCTCTTGTTCCCATCCCTCTCCCTCCTTGCATCCTCTCATTACTTTACCATGCTCTCCCTCCTTTCCCCTCTCTCTCTCTGCTCCCCGCCTCTCCATCCCTCCTCATCTCTTCCTCCTTCCCGTCTCTCTTACTGTCCCTCTTTCTCCTTTCCCCTTCTTGCCCTCTTTCCATCCCCCACCAGCAGCCCCATTCATATTTGTCTCAGGATTATGGCAACTGCAGACTCTGGTGCCTTCTGTCCTCCTGAGATGGTAGAGGGTGGGGAGGCAGGCGAATGGGCAGCAGCTCCAGCTGGGCAACGGCACTAGCCCGACCAACCTTCACACTGAAGGATCCGCTTTCCCCCACCCTCTCCAGTGATTCCAGATGCAGGCTGTTTCAACATGCCTGTGTTTATTGGTTATGTGCTGTGGGACAGTGGGCAGGGATGTGGGAGGGACCACACCCCTTCAGCCCTCAGAGAAGAGTTGGTAGAGATGACGGATTTGAGGATCCTGAAACCGGGGCAGGAAGTTGACGCGGAGGATGGCAGAGAAACCTTCACTCAGCAATGGCTCTGTGTATCGCTTCCTGTTGGGGATGGGGGGGGGGAAAGAGAGGGTGAGGGGGGTAGAGAGCAAGGACGGGGGGGGGGGGAAACTTGGAGGACGGGGGGGAAACAATCGAGGACGGGGGAAACAATCGAGGACGGGGAGAAACAATCGAGGATGGGGGGGGAAACAATCGAGGACGGGGGGGGGAAACAATCGAGGACGGGGGGAAACAATCGAGGACGGGGGGGGAAACAATCGAGGACGGGGGGGGAAACAATCGAGGACGGGGGGGAAACAATCGAGGACGGGGGGGGAAACAATCGAGGACGGGGGGGAAACAATTGAGGACGGGGGACAAAAAAAGAACATGGTGGGCAAGGTATCCAGAAGGGGAGTAGGATCTAGGAGGGAAAGAGATAGAGGAGGGAAGGGGGTTGAGGAGGAAATGAAGGGGGATCAAAATGGGTCAGAGGATGACATATGGGGATTGAGGAGAGGGAACCAGGAAAGGAGGGAGATCAAGAAGCGTGCTGGATTGAAGAGGGGGAATTAAGGGGGAAGGTGGATCATGGAAGGGTGCATGATCAAGGAAAGGAGGAGGCTTGAGGAGGAAGGGGCATAAAAGCGGAAAGGGAGAGAGATGAAGGTGGGTCGGGGAATAATGGATGATGATTGGGGAGAGAGAACCTGGAAGGGAGAGGATCAAGGAAGAAGAGGGAATTGTGAAGAGGAGGGGGATTGTGGAGGGAGGAGGATCATGGGGGGCTTTATTTGAGGAGGAAGGGAGGGAGGGAGGGAGATCAGGGCAGGAGGAATGGAGTGGTTCAGAGGAGGGGCAAGTTCACTCACCTGCTGCTATTCATCACCATTTCATTGACAGGAACGTGGCTGGTTCCGGAAGAAGTCAGCTCACGGAACTACCAGGGAGAATGTGGAGGGTGGAGATATAGAGAGAGCGTGAGAGCAATAGAAAACCCAAAGCTAGGAACCCCGTCACATCCCCTGCGACACCCATACCCCTACTTCAATGACCTGCTCCCCTCGGACAGCCTCACCCCAAACACTGCGGGGAATTCCATGCATATGAAGGGGGGAGGGGTGCGTAGCAGAGAGGGGAGTGCGTGGAAGAGAAGATACAGGATGGGATGGGTGTTGGGGTGGTGACGACAGTGGAGTGGAGTTGGGTTGGAGATGCGTTACTCACCCTGTTGTTGTGCTTTGCATGCTCAAAGGAGGTAGTGAAGAGGAGGCAGCGACATGGAACTCCAGCCTTTCCAGCGCAGTCCGTGTACCTGGGGAAAAGGAACGGCCAGTAACCTTGAAACGTCCATTTTCTTCAACCATCCCCCAACTTGTCCGTCCTCTTGTCCCTTAGTTCCATCACCATCTACCATCCTCCTTCCTGTCCGTGGCCCTCTCTGCTCTCCCACCATTCATCTCATTCATTCATTCTCTCACATCTGTTCTCCTCTACAATCCTCCCTCCCATCCATTTGTTGCCCTCTCTGCACCCAAGGAGGGGAGAAAGAGGATGTATTGTCCTCACCTTCCCAGTTTGGGGAGGAGGGTGGGGGGAGGGAGGAGGACGAGGGGTGGGGGAAGAGAGGTGGGGAGGAAGGGGGTGGGAAGAGTGAGAAGCATGGGAGAGATGTGGAAGCACAAGAAGGGAGGGTGGGGAAGGAGACGTGAAGGATGGGGAAGGATGAGGGGAGAGGGGTGTGAAGGATGGGGAAGAAAGGGAAAAGGGATGTGGAGAGGGGAGGATTGGGGTGGAGGAGGGTAGGGGAGAGGGGGTGGGGAAGGGTGAGGGAGGTGGAGAGGGGTGAGTGGTGGAGGGGTATGAGTGTGCAGGAGGGGCAGGAAGGAGGGATGACCTGACATACCTGCGCCGGGACTCGGGATCCAGTTGGTGTTGTCCACAACCACTCGCCTCCTGCGGCTCAGCGCTGCCTCACACACGGCCACGCACTTCTGCATGATCCCAGTGTATCCTGTGGAGGGGATGGCGAGCAAGGGAGAGGGAAGGTTCAAAGGTCAAAGGCCATGGAAACATTGTTCCCACCACTGTTGCAGTGGGAGCTTGCTCTGTTCTGAAGAGTTGCCAGAAGAAGGGAGAGCCCCTTCCCTACTCCCCACTGTGATCCCCTCCCTCCATGGCCCCCCCAACTTGATCACTCACCCTATTAGCGTACTCATATCCATCGGCAACCAGGAATTCGCGAATGAAAGTGGATTTTCCTGCTGTGTGGGGGGAAAAACCAGAGAGGGATTGGGGGAGGAGGATGGGAGCAAGAAGAAGAGGGGTGGGGGAGAGAGGGAAGGAAGAGGGTAGCGAAAGGCAGGAGTGGGGGGGGAGTGCGGAGCAGGGGGAAATGGGAAGGGGTGAGGAATGAGAAAGGGGAAGGAGGTGGGGGGAGGGGTGGGGGGGAGGGGGAGGTGGGGGGAGGGGGAGGGGGAGAGGGGGAGGTGGGGGGAGAGGGGGAGGTGGGGGAGAGGGGGAGGTGGGGGAGAGGGGAGGTGGGGGGAGAGGGGGAGGTGGGGGAGAGGGGGAGGTGGGGGAGAGGGGGAGGTGGGGGGAGAGGGGAGGTGGGGGGAGAGGGGGAGGTGGGGGGAGAGGGGGAGGTGGGGGGAGAGGGGGAGGTGGGGGGAGAGGGGGAGGTGGGGGGAGAGGGGGAGGTGGGGGGAGAGGGGGAGGTGGGGGGAGAGGGGGAGGTGGGGGGAGAGGGGGAGGTGGGGGGAGAGGGGGAGGTGGGGGGAGAGGGGGAGGTGGGGGGAGAGGGGGAGGTGGGGGGAGAGGGGAATGGAGGGGGAGAGGGGAATGGAGGGGGAGAGGGGAATGGAGGGGGAGAGGGGAATGGAGGGGAGAGGGGAATGGAGGGGGAGAGGGGAATGGAGGGGTCTTGTGGGAAGGGTAGAAAGGGAGGGGTCTTTGGGAGAGGGGGAGAAAGGGAGGGGTCTTGGAGGAGAGGGGTAGAAGGGGCACATACTTACAGCCTGGGAAGCCAACTGCAACAACCAGCTCGGATACAGTCGACGTGAGGGGTTCTGAGGCCGGCTCGTACTGCGGAAGGCTGGCGTCCACAGTCCTCTATTTAGGGGGAAGAAGGTGCAGGGGGGTCAGTCTAGAGGGACCTGTGGGCAAAAGTGGGAGAGGGAGGAGGGGAGGATGGAGGGAGAAGGGAGGGAAGGGTTACGAAGAGCTCCTCGGATAGATCCCCAGACCCTTCCCTCACTCCCACTCACCGGGTCGAACTCTGGAAGACTGAAGGGAGCCATCTTCCAGCCCAGGAAAAACTCCTCAGGGGTGCTGAAGCAAATCCCAGCATTCAGGGCAAACTGAACAGAAGAGTCAGTGGTTAGTTCGGAGGAATCCCGGGGAAGAGAGCAGATTGTCCATTGGGGGAAGGGGACGAGGATGCATACAAAGCATGGATCTCCCCTCCCAGGGAAACAGGATAATTTCCCGTGATGGACTGCCCCTCAAAGGCATCGTGGACAATTCCTAGAATTTGGGAAAGTTTTCAAGGACAGGGTCATTTCCCAGCGACTGATCGCCTCTCCTGTTGTCGAAGGGCGTGTCCTGGGGATGGAACACCCCTCCTGGCTTCGGGGGTTGGGGTGGTTGTGTCCAGCGAAGTTACTCAAGGATGCACCGCCTCCCCTGGTTTCAGGGATTGTTACTTATCATCAGAATGTCCCTCCTGGGGGAGTTGGAGGACTTTTTCCGGGGTCGGACTGCCACTCCCAGGGATCAGGGTACGTTTCCCAGTGATAGATTGCTCTTTCCAGGGGTCGGGAGAGATTTCCCAAGGACAGACTGCTCTTCCGGGAGTTTTCTATACATTTCCTGGGAACGAGTGGTGTAAGGGTGGTCAGTGGATGTTTGACAGGGGTGGGGGTAGTGGATGGACTGCCCTTCCCAGGTGTCACAGCAGAGTTACCAGACGGTCACTGCAGGAGAAGTCCTTCTTCTTCCGTCCGGGGGCCCAGTCAGCCGGTCTCCCTGCAGCGTCTGGCAGCCAGAAAAGGCAGATTAGTTTGCTGGGGGAAGGGTGGATGGGGAGGGAGGAGGGACGATCAGGGAGAGGTGGAAGTAAGAGGAGGAGGGGTTCATGAGCGGGGAAGCAGTGAGAAGGAGGGGGCAGTGAGGAGAGGTGAGGGGTGTGGGAGGGGCGGTGAGGAGGTATAGGGGAGGGAGGGGGAAGGGAGGTGTAGTAAGGGACAGTTGATGACAGAGGGGGAGGTTCTCTGTTGCTTCTCCTTTGCCCTGCACTTCCTCCACTCTCCCCATCTCTGCCTTCCTCCTCCATTTCTGCCTCCTCTCTCTCCCTTTGCTCTCTTCCACTCTCCTCCCTTTTCTCCTTCCCCGTCCCCACCTCCTTTCCCAACCTCCTGTTTCCCTCCTGTGCTCTCCCCTGTCTTTCCTCCCTCCCTTCCTCATCCTCCTCCCTCCCTCATCCTTCCATCCCACCTTCCTCTCTTTCTCTCCCTGATTCCCCTAGGAATGAGCTCGGAAGCCCAGGCAGCTGGAACGAGCATGGACAAGCAGTGGAATCGTGGATCAGGTGATCTGGTGAACTGCCTGCTACATCACCAGCCAATCGCTGAGGCACTCACCTCCGACGTACACACATTGCCTCAGGTCGATCTCGACGCCGTCGTTCCCCTGGAAGGAGGAGACAGTTATGGATAAAGGCCCTTCTGACCCACTCCTCCCTTCCCCATCATTATCCCACCTCCAAATGTCTTCTGAACCTTGGAATAATCCCCGCCTCGACCCTTCTTCAGCCAGCTCATCTCCCGCACACCCAACACCCTTTAAATCCCCCGCAGGTCCCCTTTAAATCTCCCCCTCACTTCAAACCTGTGCCAAATGGATTTAGACCCCCTGACCCTGGGGGGGGGGGGGGGGTTGGGGGAAAGAGAGAGAGGAGAAGAGAGAGTGACTGTCCACCTTATCCATGCCCCAGGGAAAACAGTCTTCTGCCTGTCCAGCCTCTTCTTGAACCTTGCCTTGAGCCCCTCCAGTCCTAGGAACATAGTAATCTTTCCTGCTCATTCCCCAAATCGATGACATCTCTCTCCCCACCCCCCACCCCCCCCTCCAACCTCTCACCTGCCTCTCCCATCTCCTTCTCTCACTTGCTTCTCCCATTTCTCTCCCCCCACCTTGTTCCCCTTTCATCTCTCTCCACCCTGGCCCAGACCCCCTGTGCTCAGTCCCTCTTCCTGGACTATCTGTTAAACAGTGTCATTGTTCCCTGTCCGCCCCCATTGACTCCTTCCTCTTGTTAGTCAGTGTCCAGGGTCCGTAGGCTGGGCGCAGCCATCTTGATTCCTGTGCACATGCGTGAGTCTTTGGTTGGCGCATGAGCGGTGGGTTCACGTATTGGAGTTCGGTTGGTGTATGAGTAGTGCACACATGTCAAACTCTGGCCCGCGGGCCAAATTTGGCTTGTGATATAATTATATTTGGCCCGCAAGATCATTTCAAAAATGTATTAGAGGTGGCCCGCTGGCCGCCGTGCCAGTATAGCGCATGCACAGTAATACAACAAATCCCAGAATGCATTGGTGTCAGCCTGTTAATCGCCCCCACCTCCTCTGTTTACATTGCAGGGTCTCACCGTGGACTCTGGTTTTGGGGCCTGGCCGGTGTCAGGGGAAGCCAAGGCCGCTTCCCAGCGCCCGGAACCGGAGGCCTCGGGCCTGACCTCGCCAGGACCGTTGCCCACTCCCCCTCCCTGCCGCAGGCCGAACCGCGACTCATGGTGACGGGGCTGCTGATCCGCCGAGATGCCGCCCTGCAGCGAGAGCCGATGCCCCCGCACTGTCATTGTCCAACCCGATCGCCCGCAAACCCCGCCCTCCCGCACACAGGCCTGAGTAAGTATTATGAACTTTATTCTCAGGATAAATCAATCTTCCAATAGTTTCATGTCACAGTGATAAATATATTCCTGGTTAAAAATGGTCCTGCACCTGGATACAAGCTCATTAGGCATAAGTGTAAATCAAAGGATATCTGTACCAATGGAAAAAGGGCATGGCAAATAACCCTGCTAGAGTTCATGCCCACAATCAGTCACCCATTTGATTGTTTCAGGAATCATGTTATTCTCCCACATTCTCAATAGCCCTCAGATTTTACTATTCGACAGCACACTAGCAACATTTGACAAATCCTCTATAGAGAAATATTATTTATTGAATATTTTATTTTTCATTTGTTAATGCTTCTGGAAAGAGTTTATCCAAAACTATTATTAAACATTTATTTTAATAAGAAAAAGTTTAACATTACATGTTGAAAGAAGAGAAAACATGCAGATGTTGTTGAAAATTTTCAATAAATATTTAGTTCGGCCCTCGACTTAGTCCAAGTTTTTAATTTTGGCCCTCCGTGAATTTGAGTTTGACACCCCTGGAGTAGTGGGTTCGCTTATTAAGTTCACTTGGCGTATGCACAAGAGTTAAGGGCACAAATTCAGTATCGTCAGGGCACTTAACTCTTGCGCAGGCACCACACATGCACCAACCGAAGACTCGCACACGCGCACAAGAATCAAGATGGCCACGCCCAGCCTATGGACCACAGGACGCTGACTAACATGGTAAGTACGCACATTTTGGCTGTTACATGCCCTGTATACCTGTTATAGTTTGTCAAATAAAAAGTTTACTTTAAGACTTTGATACTCTACACGCACAAGCAAAATTCCAACTTAGTCCATTTTGAGATACGACCAATCCTTCGGTCCCAATTACAGTCGTAAGTTGGGAAGTACCTGTATTTACCTATTCCTTTCCTCATCTTGTACACCTCCGCAAAATCACACTTGTCCATGTATTCTGTCAGGCCATTCTCCAACCAGATATTAACATAGACTTTTCCAATTTCTTTTAACCTTTTTTACCTGGGGCTATCTCTAATGAACTCCCTGTCTCTGAGGAGGGTATTCCAGCCCAGAGACAGCGGGGTTGGGGAGTTACCTGTTCACGAAGGTGGTCCAACATTCCCAGCAAAGGCTTCCGGTACAAACCCAGTCCGGTGGATATGTAAACCTGCATGGGGGGGGGGGGGGGGGGGGGGTGAGGGAGAAGGTAGGAGATGGAGAGATAACTAACATAACTCCCCTCCCTCTCTATTGCTCACCATCAATAGCCCTCCCACTCCTCCCTCCACGCCTCTTCATCTACGGGGTACCCTCCCCTCTCCCCACACCCAATCCCCTCCCATCCCCAACGGCTTCAACTACAGGGTACCCCACAGCCTCCTCTCCGATCCTTCCACAGCCTCCTCTCCGATCCTTCCACAGCCTCCTCTCCGATCCTTCCACCCCTTCCCCCAACTCCACCCTCTCACCTGCAAGGGAACCCCCAGCTTCCTCCCCACAGCTTCCAGCTTACTGCGGAAGTCCTGAGGGTGAAGCTTCCCCCGACTGATCCCCCTCTGATTGGTGAAGCAAACGATCTGGAACAGAGAGGGTGGGGGGGTGGGGTGAAGAATGAGGTCAGTCGGCGTTGAAATGACAGGGTCCCTGGGGACAATTTGCCACCCACACCATTCAACCCAAAAAAAAACCCTCCTACACAAGCAGCGGTCATGTCCCAGGAACACTTTTATTATCCCCCACCCCATTTCAGGTCAAGAAGAGGCACAACATGCGATAAAATGGGGTATCAGCAAGGGTTAGGGGGTTTTGAGGGGGTGGAACAAGGCACAGAGAGGATCCGAGACTTCTGACAAAACATGCCTGGCAGATTCCCAGAGCCCCACCTTGTATCCATCTTGAAACAGCTCCTTCAATTTGCGGGGAATTTCAGGATAGAGAATTCTAAAATAAAACAGCAACAAGATCAATTCAGGATTTCCCCCCCCCCCCAACAATACCCCAGTGCCAGTGTAACTGTGTCCCCACTGATGTTAACCCCCCCTCCCTCAGTGTAACTGTGTCCCCACAGACATTAATCCCCCTCTACCCCAACACCCAGTGTAACTGTGTCCCCACTGACGTTAATCCTCTTCTACCCCAGCACCTGGTGTAACTGTGTCCCCACTGATGTTAACCCCCCCCCCTCAGTGCAACTGTGTCCCCACAGACATTAATCCCCCTCTACCCCAGCACCCAGTGTAACTGTGTCCCCACTGACGTTAATCCTCTTCTACCCCAGCACCTGGTGTAACTGTGTCCCCACTGACGTTAACCCCCCCTCCCTCAGTGCAACTGTGTCCCCACAGACATTAATCCCCCTCTACCCCAGCACCCAGTGTAACTGTGTCCCCACTGACATTAATCCTCTTCTACCCCAGCACCTGGTGTAACTGTGTCCCCACTGATGATAGTCCCCCTCTCTCCCAGTGCCCAGTGTAACTGTGTCCCCACAGACATTAATCCCCCTCTACCCCAGCACCCAGTGTAACTGTGTCCCCACTGACATTAATCCTCTTCTACCCCAGCACCTGGTGTAACTGTGTCCCACTGATGATAATCCCCCTCTCTCCCAGTGCCCAGTGTAACTGTGTCCCCACAGACATTAATCCCCCTCTACCCCAGCACCCAGTGTAACTGTGTCCCCACTGACGTTAATCCTCTTCTACCCCAGCACCTGGTGTAACTGTGTCCCCACTGATGATAATCCCCCTCTCTCCCAGTGCCCAGTGTAACTGTGTCCCCACAGACATTAATCCCCCTCTACCCCAGCACCCAGTGTAACTGTGTCCCCACTGATTATAATCCCCCTCTCTCCCAGTGCCTGGCGTAAATGTGTCCCCATTGATATTAATCCCCCTCTCCCCAGCACCGGTGAAACTGTGTGCCCATTGACGTTAATCCCCCTTTCCCCCAGCACCCAGTTTGACTGACTATGCCCATTGACATTAATCCCCCTCTCTCCCAGCACCCTGTGTCACTGCGTCCCCACTGATATTAATCCCCTACTGGCCCTCAGTGGCCCTCTTCCCTAGCATCCTGCATCACTGAATGTAACCCCAGGGTTGATCATCCACCTCCCTCAGGGACCACTCTTCACCAGTATCTCTCTAGGACAGTTCTTTCACCTCCAATCATCGATTCCAGTAGGAAACACTTTTCCTGATTTTGTTGCAATAATCGTCCCATCGATGTCAAAACCTGCAAACTTTCAAAAAAAAATCACTTCGATAGGTTACAGATAATATCAGATTCAATCAATTAGTGATCATATCCCAGGCTATAACCTTGTCCTGAATATCTGCTATTCTATCTATAATCACCATGAACCCCTGGATCAGGTTCCAGCCTGTGACTCCCTTCCTGGAATCTGTTATTCTTTAAATAAACCCCACCAACTTCTTGATTAGATTCCAGAATGTAACTCACTGTATTACGAGCTCCCATTTTAGTAACATTGGATTTCCATTGTAAGAGATGGTATAGACAGTTAACATTTCACACAAGCACCAAGCACAACACAAGTCACAGCCCAGCAATAATTTGATACATTGGAAGAACTGAAGGAAGACTTGTCACACTGTTCCAGAATTCGATAAATTTTCAAAGACACTGTGATTTTTCAAGGGAGAACCATTCTGACGGCTGGAGAGAAAACAGCTCTTGTGGCCAGCTATCTTTGTGGAAATCAGAGCAAAGCATGCTCTGTGAATGACTGGGTCTTTTTGGTGGATTGTCCAGTGCTAGGAGAGTCTTTTTGGGAAGCAAAGTTCTTCATTTTGATTGTGACTAACAGTGGAGGTCACTTGGAGAGACTGTTTCATTTTAAGTGTGACTAGCAGTGAAGTTACTTTAAGAGACTGACTGGTGCCAGGGTCTTGGAAGCTTCATGGGGGATGCCCATTTTTAGTCTTGACGACAAAGGACCAGGACAACAGCTCATCTGGATGGGCATTTCTTCAAAAGCACCTTGTCGGAGGAGTCACGTGATGGAGTAGTGGCCGGACGGTGAACTCCAGCCCTCTCCAGAAAAGTCGGGAAAAACAAGTGAAAATACAAAGGCACAGAAATACAAGTTAAAGAAAAGTGAATATAAAGGTGGAAAGAAGATGGAGACAAAAGGAGAAAAATCAAAATCAACGGAAAGAAGAGAGGAAGAGAAGACAACGGAGGAAAAAGGTGAAGGCCTTACCTGTCCGAAGAGGCCCGCTGTGGAGAGAAGACCCCACTACCTCAGGTCGGTAGAAAGAGAACTACAACAATGGCTCACAGAGCCGAGTAAAAGTGCGCAACCGCGCATTGCGCGATGCGCATGAAAAAAAACACACCGACGGGAGGGGGGACCAGCTGGGGAGTCGATCTCCACAGCCGGCAACGACAGCTGCAGAACACCTGCAGCAAGAAGAGACCACAGAAGACAATGGAAACAAGAAAGAAGAGGAGGAAAGGGCAGCAAAGGAACAACAGATGGTCAACCTAGAGGAAGAAGAAGAGGAAGAGGAAGAGTACAGGGAAATAGAAGAAGAAAAGAAAGGCAAGGTAAAGGAGGTACTTGCTCTTGTTAGAGGATACATGGAGTCATTTAAAGAATGGCAAACACAGGAATTCAATGATTTAAGAAGAAGAATAAACAACACAGAAAAGAAAATAAATAAAATGGATATGACCTTAACAGAAATGGGGAAAAAAATGGACAAGATGGAAGAATGGGCAATAGCAGCAGAAATGGAGGTAGAAGACTTAAAAAAGAAATTGGAGGAATCTAATAAAAAAACTAAAGAGACACAAGAATTACTAGCCCAAAAAATAGATATAATGGAAAATTATAACAGAAGAAATAACATAAAGATAGTGGGCCTTAAGGAAGATGTAGAAGGCAAGAATATGAGGGAGTTTATAAAAGAATGGATCCCTAAGGCCCTAGGATGTCCAGAACTACAGCAAGAAATGGAAATAGAAAGGGCACATAGAGCATTGGCCCCTAAACCACAACCACAACAAAAACCAAGATCTATTGTAGTAAAATTCCTAAGATATACTACAAGAGAAAAGGTGCTGGAGAAGACAATGGAAAAAGTAAGAGAGGGCAACAAACCACTGGAGTATAAAGGGCAAAAAATCTTCATTTATCCAGATATAAGCTTTGAACTCCTAAAGAAGAGAAAAGAGTTCAATGCAGCAAAAGCGATTTTATGGAAGAAAGGATATAAATTTACACTGAAGCATCCTGCGGTATTGAAAATATTTATTCCAGGACAACAAAACAGACTATTCTCGGATCCAGAAGAAGCACGAAAATTTGCAGAACAATTACAAAAATAGACTGAGGGATGAAGACGGGTAATGAGAGCAAAAATTATCACGATTGATATGTATGTGGGTAAAGACAAAAATAGACTGAGGGATGAAGACGGGTAAGGAGGGTAAAAATGACCACGATTGATATGTATGCGGGTAAAGAGGTATAAGAGTGAATAGAGACAACGGGCATATGTGAAAGTATCTGTAATTAGAGGAAAACATAGAAAGTATAGACAAGAATTAATAAGGGAAGGTAATGGAATAGAGAGAATAAGGAGGGAACTAAAAGAGTGACCTTTGTGACATATAAAAAACGAAATCTTTTCTGGGGGGGCTGGGTGGGGGGAAAAGAGCGGTCACTGCAAAATCAGTTGACGCTTGCGAGTGGATTCGCAAATCCAAATGGAGAGGGGAGATGTGGTTGTCCGACAAGGGATAAAGGGCAACTCAGGAGGGGAAGGGGAGATTGGGGATAAAGAAGATAGAAATAGGAGAATAAGAAAAATGTTGGATGTTGTAGGAATGTTGTCTGGTAAAGAGTTGAAAATAAGAAAACAGAAATGGAAAAGGAGGAAAGGTAATGATGGAAAAACGGAAAGAGAAGATAAACAAAATATAAAATGGCTACGCTGAACTATATGACTCTAAATATTAATGGAATACATAACCAAATTAAAAGGAAGAAACTACTAAATTTACTGAAAAAGGAAAAAATAGATATAGCATTTGTCCAAGAAACACATTTAACTGAATTGGAGCACAAGAAATTAAAGAGAGATTGGGTAGGACATGTAACAGCAGCATCGTATAATTCAAAAGCAAGAGGAGTGGCTATATTAATTAGCAAAAATGTGCCATTTAAAATAGAAGAGGAAATAATAGATCCAGCAGGGAGATATGTTATGATAAAATGTCAGATATATTCAGAGCTTTGGAATCTACTTAATATATATTCACCTAACGAAGAAGATCAAAAGTTTATGCAAGATATCTTTTTGAAGGTAGCTAATACGCAAGGGAACATACTAATAGGAGGGGATTTCAATCTGAATTTGGATCCAAATATGGATAAAACGGGGAAAAAAATTAACAGGAAGAACAAAGTAACCAAATTTATAATTAAATCAATGCAAGAAATGAAACTTGTGGACATATGGAGGAAACAAAACCCAAAAGAAAAGGAATACTCATACGACTCGACTAGACATAAAACATACTCAAGGATAGACCTATTCCTGTTATCAGCCCACATACAAGGGAGAGTTAGGAAAACGGAATATAAAGCTAGACTATTATCGGACCACTCACCCCTGTTATTGGCAATAGAGCTAGAAGACATCCCTCCAAGAATGTATAGATGGAGATTAAACCCCATGCTACTTAAAAGACAGGATTTTAGAGAATTTATTGAAAAACAATTAAAAATGTACTTTGAAGTAAATACGGAATCAGTGGAAGATAAGTTTATACTATGGGACGCAATGAAAGCATTCATTAGAGGGCAAATAATAAGTTATGCAACCAAGATGAAGAAGGACTATAATCAGGAAACAGAGCAGTTGGAAAGGGAAATAATAAACATAGAAAAAAAATTAGCAATAAAGGAAGATACAACCAAAAGAAGAGAATTGGCGGATAAAAAAATAAAATATGAAACATTACAAACATATAAGGTGGAGAAGAATATAATGAAGACAAAACAGAAATATTATGAACTAGGGGAAAAAACACACAAAATCCTAGCATGGCAGCTTAAGACAGAGCAAACTAAGAAAATGGTATTGGCAACAAGGAAAAAAGACAAACAAATTACATATAATCCAAAAGAAATTAAGGAAAACTTCAGAGAATTCTATGAACAATTATACCGAACCGAAAACGAAGGGAAAGAAGGGAAAATAGATGAATTTTTGACTAAAATTGAACTACCAAAACTACAAATAGAGGAACAAAATAAATTAACAGAACCATTTGGAACAGTAGAAATACAAGAGATAATAAAAAATTTACCAAATAATAAGACACCAGGAGAGGATGGACTCCCAATAGAATTCTACAAAACATTTAAAGACCTAATAATACCGCCCCTCCTGGATGTAATCAACCAGATTGATGAGACACAAAACTTACCAGATTCATGTAAAACAGCAATAATTACAGTGATACTAAAACAAGGGAAAGATCCACTCTCACCAGCGTCATATAGACCAATATCTTTGCTAAACACAGATTATAAGATAATAGCTAAACTATTAGCGAACAGATTAGCAGAACAGGTACCGAAAATGGTAAATTTAGACCAAACTGGATTTATCAAAAAAAGACGCACAACAGACAATATTTGTAAATTTATTAACTTAATTCATGCAGTAGAAGGAAATAAAGCACCGGCAGTAGCAGTTGCTTTAGACGCAGAGAAGGCCTTCGACAGAGTAGAATGGAATTACTTGTTCAAAGTATTGCAAAAATTCAGTTTACCGGAGAAGTATATTAATTGGATTAAAGCATTATATAAGGGACCGTTAGCGAAAGTGACAGTAAATGGACATGTATCAAAGCAATTTAACTTAAGCAGGTCAACGCGGCAGGGATGCCCACTATCACCATTATTGTTTGCGCTAGCTATAGAACCACTAGCAGAATCGATAAGAAGAGATAATAATATAAAAGGAATAAAAATAAAAGACAGGGAATATAAAATCAGTCTGTTTGCGGATGATGTGATAGTGTACTTAACAGAACCAGAACTATCAATAAAAGAACTATATAAGAAATTGAAGGAATATGGAGAAGTGTCGGGATACAAGATAAACGTAAATAAAAGTGAAGCAATGCCTATGAATAACGCGGATTTCTCAAAATTTAAGGAGGAATCCCCATTCAGATGGCAAACGCAGGCAATAAGATACCTAGGTGTGCAAATAAACAAAAATCTAGGCCAATTATATAAACTCAATTACAATCCACTAATGAAAAAATTACAGGACGATTTAGAGCATTGGAAAGAGCTACCACTAACACTGATAGGAAGGATAAACTGTATTAAAATGAACATTTTTCCAAGGATACTATACTTATTTCAGGCATTGCCAATACAACTGACAGAAAAATTCTTCAAAGAGTTAAAGAAAATAATAAGGAGATTTTTATGGAGAGGGGGGAAACCGAGGATAGCACTAGACAAATTAACAGAATGGTATAAACAAGGAGGCTTACAATTGCCAAACTTCAAAAATTATTATAGAGCCGCACAATTAAGGTACCTATCAGATTTTTATCAAACAAGGGAAAAACCAGACTGGACGAGACTAGAATTAGATAAAATAGGGGAAAAGATACCTGAACACATATTATATAAATGGGACGAAAAATTGGTACAACATAGAACTTCTCCAGTATTACACCATCTCCTCAATATATGGAAGAAGATTCATGTAGAAAGAAATAAAATAAATTATCAATTACCAAAACTAATATTGACGCAAAATAAGCTACTCCCTTTTACAATAGACAACCTTGCCTTTAGAAAATGGGAAAAAAAAGGGATTAAAAGAATAGAAAATTGTTTTTCAGGAAGTAGATTCTTATCCTTTGAACAAATGAGAGATAAGTACAATATAACGGGAGATACAGCGCTGGCATATTACCAACTGAGATCCTACTTGAAAGATAAATTAGGAAGCAACTTGAGTTTACCAGAGGGAAGTAACCTTGAATATGTGATTACAGATACAATGTTAATCAAAAGATTTATAAAAAATATGTATATTAAACTGCAAGAAAAGGAAAATGAGGAAACAAATGGTAAAACTAAACAAAAATGGGAACAAGATTTAAATATAAAGATAAAAAAGGAAACATGGGAGAAGTTATGCTCTGGAACGATGAGAAATACAATAAATACGAGGCTGCGTATGATACAATATAATTGGTTACACAGACTATACATTACACCGCAAAAGTTAAATAAATGGGACCCAACAGTATCTGATAGATGTTTTCGATGTAAAAAAGAAAGGGGAACAACAATTCATGCAATCTGGACATGTGAGAGAGTAGAAAAATTTTGGGATGATCTCAATCAGATATTAAATAAAATAACAGAAAACAATATACCAAAGAATCCAGAGATCTTTCTCCTAAGTAACATAAAAAATAAAGAATTTGGAATTGACTTGGAGGATGCACAAAAAAGATTTGTTAAGATAGCCCTAGCTGTAGCAAAAAAATGTATTATGTCAACCTGGAAATTGGAAGATAATTTGAAAATACAACAATGGTATATAGAAATGAATAAATGTATTCCATTAGAAAAAATAACATATAGTTTAAGAAATAATATTGAAATATTCGAACAAGTATGGGAGCCTTACATTAAATACAATAGCGAAAACCTACCGGGAACAAACATTACCTAAGTTGATGGAAGGAGAAGAAAAGAAAAGAATGGACTCAGTAGAATTTCTGGTGTATTTTTGTTGAATGACAACATTGTCTAACTGAATTAATGCAACCTAGATTGTATAACTAAAATGGATGAGGGGGGGGGGGATGGGGGGGTGGCTTGGGAGGAGGGAGGGGGGAGGGAGAAAAAGTCACTGTAAATGTGTGGAAAAGAAAAAGTGTATATCATGGCTATTGTGATTTATGGTGTGAAAAATAAAAAATTAAAAAAAAAAAAAAAAAAGCACCTTGTCAAATGCCTTTTGAAAATGTAGAACAACAGATCCGCAAGAGTGGGTCACAGGCTGGGATCTGATCCAGGGATTTCGAGGGTTTATATCAGTGCTTTTCAAACTTTTTTCCCCACTCACATACCACTAAGCGATCTCTGACTAATCACAGAACATTTGTGGCAATAGGATCACTTAAGGTGGTATGTGATTGGAAATAAAAAGTTTGAAAATCACTGATATCCAAATCAGTTCCCATCCTGTGATCCACTCTCGACCATCTGTTGTTCTACATTTTCAAAAGGCATTTGACAATACCCCACATGTGGCTACTTAACAAGAACCCATGGTATAATAGGAAACATACCAGCATGGGTAGAGCATTGCCTGATTGGAAGGAAGCAGAGTTAGAATACAAGGATCATATTCTGATTGGCTGCCAGATGCTAGTGGGGTTCCACAGGAGTCAGTGTTGGGGTTGATTCTTTTTATGTTGTTTATCAATGATTTGGATTATGGAATGAGTGGCTTTATAGCCAAGTTTGCAGGCGATACAAAGGTAGGTGGAGGAGCAGGATGTGTAGAGGAAACATGGAAGCTGCAGAAGGTCTTAGGCAGGTTAGAAGAATGGGCAGAGAAGTGGCAAATAAAATATGTCAGAAATGTACAGTCATGCACTTTTGCAGTAAAAATAAACAAGCAGACTATTTTTTAAATGGGGAGAAATTTGAAAATATAGAATAACGTGCAGGTTGAGTCAGTGGTGAAGACACATTCAATTATGGCACACATTTCAAGAGGGATGGACAAGCAGGGGTGTGACGTCGAGGCTTGTGAACAGTTTTGGGCTCTTCAAGTATTGTGAACAGTTGGAGGAGTCACGGGATGGAGTAGTGGCCGGACGGTGAACTCCAGCCCTCTCCAGAAAAGTCGGGAAAAACAAGAGAAAATACAAAGGCACAGAAATAAAAGTTAAAGAAAAGTGAGTATAAAGGTGGAAAGAAGATGGCGACAAAAAAAGAAAAAACAAAATCAACGGTAAGAAGAGAAGAGAAGACAACGGAGGAAGAAGGAGAAGGCATTACCTGTCCGAAGAGGCCCGCTGTGGAGAGAGAAGCCCGCTTCCTCAGGTCGGTAGAAATAGGACTACAAAAATGGCTCGCTGAGCTGAGTAAAAGTGCGCAACCGCGCATGAAAAAAAACACACCGACAGGAGGGGGGACCAGCTGGGGAGTCGATCTCCACAGCCGGCAACAACAGCTGCAGAACACCTGCAGCAAGAAGAGACCACAGAAGACAATGGAAACATGAAAGAAGAGAAGAAAAGGGCAACAAAGAAACAACAGATGGCCAACCCAGAGGAAGAAGAAGAGGAAGAGTACAGTGAAATAGAAGAAGAAGGGAAAGGCAAGATAAAGGATATACTTTCTCTTGTTAGAGGATACATGGAGTCATTTAAAGAATGGCAAACACAGGAATTTAATGATTTAAGAAGAAGAATAAACAACACAGAAGAGAAAATGAATAAAATAGATATGACCTTAATAGAAATGGGAAAGAAAATGGACAAGATGGAAGAGCGGGCAGTAGCAGCAGAAATGGAGGTAGAAGACTTAAAAAAGAAATTGGAGGAATCTAATTAAAAAAACTAAAGAGACACAGGAACTACTAGCTCAAAAAATAGATATAATGGAAAATTATAACAGAAGAAATAACATAAAGATAGTGGGCCTTAAGGAAGATGAAGAAGGCAAGAATATGAGGGAGTTTATAAAAGATTGGATCCCTAAGACCCTAGGATGTCCAGAACTATAGCAAGAAATGGAAATAGAAAGGGCACATAGAGCATTGGCCTCTAAACCACAACCACAACAAAAACCAAGAGCTATTTTAGTAAAATTCCTAAGATATACTACAAGAGAAAAGGTACTGGAGAAGACAATGGAAAAAGTAAGAGAGGGCAACAAACCACTGGAGTATAAAGGGCAAAAAATCTTCATTTATCCAGATATAAGTTTTGAACTCCTAAAGAAGAGAAAAGAGTTCAATACAGCAAAGGCGATTTTATGGAAGAAAGGATATAAATTTATACTAAAGCATCCAGCGGAATTGAAAATATTTATTCCAGGACAACAAAACAGACTATTCTCGGATCCAGAAGAAGCACGAAAATTTGCAGAACAATTACAAAAATAGACTGAAGGATGAAGACGGGTAATGAGAGTAAAAATTATCACGATTGATATGTATGTGGGTAAAGACAAAAATAGACTGAGGGATGAAGATGGGTAATGAGAGTAAAAATGATCACGATTGATATGTATGCGGGTAAAGAGGTATAAGAGTGAATAGAGACAATGTGCATACGTGAATGCATCTGTACTTAGAGGAAAATATAGATAGTATAGACAAGAATTAATAAGGGAAGGTAATGGAATAGAGAGAATAAGGAGGGAATTAAAAGAGTGACCTTTGTTACATATGAAAAGTGAAATCTTTTCTGGGGGGGGGCTGGGTGGGGGGAAATAGCGGTCACTGCAAAATCAGTTGACGCTTGCGAGTGGATTCGCAAACCCAAATGAAGAGGGGAGATGTGGTTGTCCGACAAGGGATAAAGGACAACTCAGGAGGGGAAGGGGAGATTGGGGATAAAGAAGATATAAATAGGAGAATAAGGAAAATGTTGGATGTTGTAGGAATGTTGTCTTATAAAGAGTTGAAAATAAGAAAACAGAAATGGAAAAGGAGGAAAGGTAATGATGGAAAAACGGAATGAGAAGATAAACAAAATATAAAATGGCTACGCTGAACTATATGACTTTAAATATTAATGGAATACATAACCAAATTAAAAGGAAGAAATTACTAAATTTACTGAAAAAGGAAAAAATTGATATAGCATTCGTCCAAGAAACACACTTAACTGAATTGGAGCACAAGAAATTAAAGAGAGATTGGGTAGGACATGTAACAGCAGCATCGTATAATTCAAAAGCAAGAGGAGTGGCTATATTAATTAGTAAAAATGTGCCATTTAAAATAGAAGAGGAAATAATAGATCCAGCAGGGAGATATGTTATGATAAAATGTCAGATATATTCGGAGTTTTGGAATCTACTTAATGTATATTCACCAAACGAAGAAGATCAAAAGTTTATGCAAGATATCTTTTTGAAGGTAGCTAATACGCAAGGGAACATACTAATAGGAGGGGATTTCAACCTGAATTTGGATCCAAATATGGATAAAACGGGGAAAAAAATTAACAGGAAGAACAAAGTAACCAAATTTATAATTAAATCAATGCAAGAAATGAAACTTTTGGATATATGGAGGAAACAAAACCCAAAAGAAAAGGAATACTCATACTACTCGGCTAGACATAAAACATAGACCTATTTTTGTTATCAGCTAGTATGCAGGATAGAGTAAGAAAAACAGAATATAAAGCGAGAATGCTATCGGACCATTCACCCTTAATATTGACAGTAAAGCTAGAGGACATCCCTCCAAGAATGTATAGATGGAGATTAAACCCCATGCTACTTAAAAGACAGGATTTTAGAGAATTTATTGAAAAACAATTAAAAATGTATTTTGAAGTAAATACGGAATCAGTGGAAGATAAGTTTATACTATGGGACGCAATGAAAGCATTCATTAGAGGGCAAATAATAAGTTATGTAACCAAGATGAAGAAGGACTATAATCAGGAAACAGAACAGTTGGAAAGGGAAATAGTAAATATAGAAAAAAAATTAGCAATGAAGGAAGATACAACTAAAAGAAGAGAATTGGCGGATAAAAAAATAAAATATGAAACATTACAAACATATAAGGTAGAGAAGAATATAATGAAGACAAAACAGAAATATTATGAACTAGGTGAAAAAACGCACAAAATCCTAGCATGGCAGCTTAAAACAGAACAAGCTAAGAAAATGGTATTGGCATCAAGGAAAAAAGACAAACAAATTACATATAATCCAAAAGAAATTAAACTTTAGAGAATTCTATGAACAATTATACCGAACTGAAAACGAAGGGAAAGAAGGGAAAATAGATGAATTTTTGACTAAAATTGAACTACCAAAACTACAAATAGAGGAACAAAATAAATTAACAGAACCATTTGGAACAGTAGAAATACAAGAGATAATAAAAAATATACCGCCCCTCCTGGATGTAATCAACCAGATTGATGAAACACAAAGCTTACCAGATTCATGTAAAACAGCAATAATTACAGTAATACTAAAACAAGGGAAAGATCCACTCTCACCAGCGTCATATAGACCAATATCTTTGCTAAACACAGATTATAAGATAATAGCTAAACTATTAGCAAACAGATTAGCAGAACAGGTACCGAAAATGGTAAATTTAGACCAAACTGGATTTATCAAAAAAAGATGCACAACAGACAATATTTGTAAATTTATTAACTTAATTCATGCAGTAGAAGGAAATAAAGCACCTACAGTAGCAGTTGCTTTAGACGCAGAGAAGGCCTTCGACAGAGTAGAATGGAATTATTTGTTCAAAGTATTGCAAAAATTCAGTCTACCGGAGAAGTATATTAATTGGATTAAAGCATTATATAAGGGACCGTTAGCGAAAGTGACAGTAAATGGACATGTATCAAAGCAATTTAACTTAAGCAGGTCAACGCGGCAGGGATGCCCACTATCACCTTTATTGTTTGCGCTAGCTATAGAACCACTAGCAGAATTGATAAGAATAGATAATAATATAAAAGGAATAAAAATAAAAGACAGGGAATATAAAATCAGTCTATTTGTGGATGATGTTATAGTGTACTTAACAGAACCAGAACTATCAATAAAAGAATTATATAAGAAATTGAAGGAATATGGAGAAGTGTCGGGTTACAAGATAAATGTAAATAAAAGTGAAGCAATGCCTAAGAATAATGCGGATTTCTCAAAATTTAAGAAGGAATCTCCATTCAGATGGCAAATGCAGGCAATAAGATACCTAGGTGTACAAATAAACAAAAATCTAGGCCAATTATATAAACTCAATTACAATCCACTAATGAAAAAATTACAGGACGATTTAGAGCATTGGAAAGATCTACCACTAACACTAATAGGAAGGATAAACTGTATTAAAATGAACATTTTTCCAAGGATATTATACTTATTTCAGGCATTGCCAATACAACTGACAGAAAAATTCTTCAAAGAGTTAAAGAAAATAATAAGGAAATTTTTATGGAGAGGGGGGAAACCGAGGATAGCACTAGATAAATTAACAGAATGGTATAAACAAGGAGGCTTACAATTGCCAAACTTCAAAAATTATTATAGATCCGCACAATTAAGATACCTATCAGATTTTTATCAAACAAGGGAAAAACCAGACTGGACGAGATTAGAATTAGATAAAATAGGGGAAAAGATACCTGAACACATATTATATAAATGGGACGAAAAATTGGTACAACATAGAACTTTTCCAGTACTATATCATCTCCTCAATATTTGGAAGAAGATTCATGTAGAAAGAAATAAAACAAATTATCAATTACCAAAACTAATATTGACGCAAAATAAGCTACTCCCTTTTACAATAGATAACCTTTCCTTTAGAGAATGGGAAAAAAAAGGGATTAAAAGAATAGAAAATTGTTTTTCAGGAAGTAGATTCTTATCCTTTGAACAAATGAGAGATAAGTACAATATAACTGGAGATACAGCGCTGGCATATTACCAACTGAGATCCTACTTGAAGGATAAATTAGGAAGCAATTTGAGTTTACCAGAGGGAAGTAACCTTGAATATGTGATTACAGATACAATGTTAATCAAAAGATTTATAACAAATATGTATATTAAACTGCAAGAAAAGGAGAATGAGGAAACAAATGGTAAAACTAAACAAAAATGGGAACAAGATTTAAATATAAAGATAAAAAAGGAAACATGGGAGAAATTATGTTCTGGAACGATGAGAAATACAATAAATACGAGGCTACGTATGATACAATATAATTGGTTACACAGACTATACATTACACCGCAAAAGTTAAATAAATGGGACCCAACAGTATCTGATAGATGTTTTCGATGTAAAAAAGAAATGGGAACAACAATTCATGCAATCTGGACATGTGAGAGAGTAGAAAAATTTTGGGATGATCTCAATCAGATATTAAATAAAATAACAGAAAACAATATACCAAAGAATCCAGAGATCTTTCTCCAAAGTAACATAAAAAACAAAGAATTTGGAATTGATTTGGAGGATGCACAAAAAGATTTGTTAAGATAGCCCTAGCCGTAGCAAAAATATGTATTATGTCAACCTGGAAATTGGAAGATAATTTGAAAATACAACAATGGTATATAGAAATGAATAAATGTATTCCATTAGAAAAAATAACATATAGTTTAAGAAATAATATTGAAATATTCAAACAAATATGGGAGCCTTACATTAAATGCAATAGTGAAAACCTACCGGGGACAAACATTACCTAAGTTGATGGAAGGAGAAGGAAAGAAAAGAATGGACTCAGTAGAATTTCTGGTGTATTTTTGTTGAATGACAACATTGTCTGACTGGTTTAATGCAACCTAGATTGTATACCTAAAATGGATGAGAGGGGGGGGGTGGCCTGGGAGGAGTGGGGGGGGAGAAAAAGTCACTGTATATGTGTGAAAAAGAAAAAGTGTATATCATGGCTAATGTGATTTATGGTGTGAAAAATAAAAATTTAAAAAAAAAAGTATTGTGAACAGTTTTGGGCTCCTCATTTAAGAAAGGATGTGCTGACCTTGGAGAAGGTTCAAAGGAGGCACACAAGGATGATTCCAGGAATGAAAGGGTTATCATATGATTATCATATGTGTTTGCCTGTCTGTGTTTGTCTGCCTGTACTCATTGGAATTTAGGAAAATGAGGGGGGGTTGGGGTAGAATTTAGAAAGGCATGGACAGAGTAGTTGTTGACATGTTGTTTCCCACAGTGGG
Organism: Narcine bancroftii; assembly: GCF_036971445.1. Taxonomy (NCBI): domain Eukaryota; kingdom Metazoa; phylum Chordata; class Chondrichthyes; order Torpediniformes; family Narcinidae; genus Narcine; species Narcine bancroftii. Next base: position 208,643,313 of record NC_091473.1, on the reverse strand, counting down.
AGAGTCCAGGACAAGAGGGCACAACTTCAGGATTAAAGGGCGTCCACTTAAAATGAAATGCACAGGAATTTCTTCAGCCAGAGGGTGGTGAATCGGTGGAATTTATCACTACAGGTGGTTGTGGAGAACAGGACATTGGATGCATTTAAGGCCAAGATTGATAGGATCTTGATTCGCCAGGACATCAAAGGTTATGTGAAGGCTGGGCAGTGGGGCTGAGTGGATAAATTGATCAGCTTGATTAAATGGTGGGGTAGAATCGATAGGCTGAATAGCAAATTTCTGCTGTCTTCTGGTCATATACAAAACCTTGAACCCCTGGATCAGACGCTAACCTGTGACCCTCTCTCAGACATCTTTTATTGTCCATATAAACCCCACAAACCTCAGGATCATAGCCCAGCCTGTAACCCACTCCCAAGGATCAGATATTCTATACACAACACCCTTAACATCTTCATCAGAAGCCAGACTGCAATGCACATCTGGGTATCTGTTATTCTACATATAAAGTCCCCGAATGCCCAGATCAGATCATAGCCTGTGACCCACTCCCATGCTGGTTTGTAACCCTCTCCTGGGATCAGTTACTCTATAATAGAAACTCCCTGAACCCCTGGATCATCTGCCAGGAATGAGTTAATCATATATACATGTCATGAACCCATTGGTCAGATCACAGCCTGTGACTCATTCCCATGGATCTGTTATTCTGAATATAAACCCCTGGATCAGATCTCAGGGGATTTGTTATTATGAAATAAACCCTGAACCCCTTAATTAGATATCAGCCTGCCACCCACTCTTGGGGACCCGATTATTCAATGCATAAACCACCCAAAACCCTGCATCTGGTCCCAGCATGCGACACCCTGCTGGGGATCTGTTTTTCTGTACATTTAAATCCCTCAAACTCTTGGATCACATCACAGCCTGAAACTCACTCCCAAGGATTTGTTATTCTCTAAACCCCCTGAATTCCCCTACAATCCATTCCCAGGGACCTGTTGTTAAATACATGTCACCCCACCCCTGGACCAGACCCCATCCTGTGATCCTTTCCCAGGAATTAGTTATTCTATATATAAAACCCCCAAAACTCTTGATCAGATGCCTGCCACCCTCTCCTGGGCACCTTTTAATCAATATATGTAAATGGACTGCAAACTTTGACCCACTCCCAGGGATTTGTTATTACATGCATCAACTCTTGATCTCCTGATCAGATCCCAGCCTGTGATCCACTCCTGAAATATGCTATTCTATAATAGAAACCCCTCCATACTCCTGGATCAGTTATCAGTCTGTGATCCACTCCAGAAATATGCTATTCTATAATAGAAACCCCTCCATACCCCTGGATCAGATCCCAGCCTGTGATCCACTCCAGAAATATGCTATTCTATAATAGAAACCCCTCCATACTCCTGAATCAGATCCCAGCCTGTGACCTGCTCTTCAAAATCGATATAACCCTTGATCACTTTCCAGCCTGTAAACCGCTCCCAAGGATTATTATGGTTTATATAAACCCTCAAACCCCTGGATCAGGTCCCAGCCTGTGCCCACTCCCAGGAATCTGCTATTCTATATAGAAACCCACTGAACACCTGAACCCAATCTTGGGAACCTGGTATTCTACATCTAAACCACCCTGAACCTCTGGATCAGATCTCGGCCTGTGACTGTTCTCCCAGGTTATTGGTGTGATCTACTATCCCTCACCTTTGACCTGGCACACACTCCTTCCATGGTGAAGACCATTAGGCTTCCCTGCTCCATCCAGATATTCTGTGGACAGGGATACCCCGACTCCTCCACACCCTCCTCGCACCCCCTCTTGCTGGGGGGTCCAGAGAAGTCTGCTGTCTCCTCCAGGGTTCTCTTCGCCTCCACCACTGCCTGGCTCGAGTTGAGACGAGAGACTCCAGGATCGCAGAAGCGGATGGTGTAGGGGTACTGCCCATTGACCAAATAGAGGGTCTCCCCTTCGTGGAGGACTGCTTCAGCCCCTGTCCGTAGAACCAAGCCTTCGACGGTGGTGGGGTTGGTTCCCAACTGTCGGTGGGGTGGGGATTTAGGTGAGGGAGGAAGAGAGAAAAGGAAGAAATTGGTGGGGAGAGAATAGGAAAGAGAAAAGAAAAAAAAATTACTTAACATCTGTGTCAGGGAGCTTCATTCTGTGTATGACCCTAAGAGTGCTTGAGGCAGGATGAATTTTGATACCTCTCATTCCCCCAGGTGTGTGTGTGTGTGTGTGTGTGTGTGTGTGTGTGTGTGTGTGTGTGTGTGTGTTTCTCTGTCTGTGGCTCTCTGACCGTGTGGCTGTGTTTGCCTGTCTGTGTTTGTCTGCATGTGTGCACATCTGTGCTTATCTCTGTGCTCGTGCCTCCGCCTGTCTGCATATCTCTGCCTGCGTGTACCTACCCAAGTATGTCTGCATGTGTGCACGTGAGAGACAACATGGTGCGGGGAGAGGAAGAATGAGAGGGAGAGGCATGGGAGAGGCAGATTGGGAGGAGAAGTGGGGAGAGAGGTGAGTCGATTCCAACCTGCTTCACATGAACAGTCTTGGTTTTGTAATCAGCCACCAGTTGCACTGTGGGAAAAGCAAAGTAAGATAACACACAAAAAACACTCAACACATTCAGCTGAAAAATCCTCTCTTCACCGCATGTCCTCTCCCTTTCCCTCTTTCTCCATCTCTATCCCCCTCCTCCTCTCCGCCCCCCTCTCCCCCTCCATCCCTTTTCCCCTCCTCTGCTTTGGCCCCGGCCCCCTTTCCCCTCCTCTGCTCTGGCCCTGGCCCCCTTTCCCCTCCTCTGCTCTGGCCCCTCTCTCCCCCAAGCTACTCTCACTGTCTCTCTTCCCACCCCATCTCCTTCTCTCTCACCCCTCACTCTCCAATCGCTTGCTTCCACTCTCCACTGTCCCCCTCTTCCCCACTCCCTCCCATGCTCTCATTCCCCCATTCCACCTCTTTCTCTCCCCCTCTCTCTTGCTCCCATCTCCTGTCCCCTCCTTCCTCACCCCCACTGTTCCTTCTCTCATCCACCCTCTTCCTCCCTTCCTCGCGACTCCCATTCTTCTCCTCTACCCCACCCTCCTCACACCCCTCTCATACCCCTCATCTCCCTCACTCCTTCATACTCCTGCTCTCACCACTCTCCCTCCCAGCTCCTCCTCCCTACCTCTCCATTGTCTCATTCTTCTCCCTTCCACCCCTCTCCTCCTCCCTCCTTTTCCCCCTCACTCCATTCACCTATCTTCCCTTCCCCTCTCTGCACCTCACTCCCTCTCCACCTGACTGTGCTTCTCCCCTTTCCTTTCATTGCCTCAGCCTCCCTTTCCTTCCTCTTTTCTCCTCCTCTCCTCATTACCCCATCCCATTTCA
>NC_091473.1:208583816-208639719 GCF_036971445.1 Narcine bancroftii | reverse complement strand
TTGCCGCTGGGCTACTGGATCTGCCGAGGCTGGCCTTCCGCAACGCCTTCCGTTCCCCCGTGGCCCCGGGGCTGCTGGCGGCATCCTGGGCCCTAGTCTATGAGGCCAGCTGCTCGCCGGCATGGGCCACTCTGTCTGTTGTTGTCCTACTGGCCCTGCTGTACCTGGCCTGCTGGAGCTTCTCTTCTTTGCCAGGTATGTCCGCACCAAGCTGGGCGAAGACATGGCTGACATCCAAGGCAGCTACGCCGACCGGCCGGGGGCCGGTTCTGGGTGGCGGAGGACAGCACGGGGGTGCTGCGTGGGATCGTGGCTGCCCGCCCAGCACTGGATGAGCCCGGCACCTGTGAACTTCTCCGCCTGTCGGTCGACCGGCACTGTCGGGTCGGGGCCTGGGGCGCCGGTTGGCGGGATGTGTGGTGGAGTTTGCCAGGGACCGGGGATTCCGGGAATGCGTCCTGTGTGCTAGCACCCCGCAACTGCCTGCCCTGAGGTTATACCGATCAGCTGGTTTTCAGATCACCCAGTCCCGGCTACCCTTGCTGGGGCCTGCCCCCCTCGGTTGGCTCACCAATGTCTATGGTTGTGAGCTCAGGAGGAGCCTGGGGGCCATGGAGGTGGAGGGGCGTGAGACGGGGGAAGGGGGTGACTCAGAGGGGGGGCAAGGTCTAGGGGATGGGCGAGGTCTGGGGGAGGCCCAGTCTGGGTGAGGGGGCGGGGAATTGAGGGAGTGTGGGCATGTATCAGGGAGGGGCATCCTGTGGGAGGGATAGGTGCATGTTTAGGGAGGGGTGCATCCTGGGGTAAGTGGAGGAACATGTCCGTGGGTGGTGGGAAGGGGAGGCTCTGTTCCTGAGGTGGGTGTGGAGGAGCGGTGAATAAAGACGATCCCGGCAAATGTTGGTGTCTGAGTCTTTCATTCTGAGGGAGGGGAGAGAGAGGAGGGTCCAGTAGCTTGATGTTGGGTTACAAACCTCCACACACACACATACAGACACAGGTGTATGCATGTGTGAGCACACAGGTGCAAATACAAGGATAGACTTACACACATACATACATGACACCTGAAAACATGCACACAGACATGCGCATACACATGCACAGAGGCACACCGGTGTGCATACAGTCACACACTTGATGACATACACATATGTGCATGCGGGCACATACACATGCGCTCACTCACACGCACATGCAAACCCATGCACAGACACATGAAAACTCATGCCTACACATACGTGAACACACATGCACAAATGTGCATGCACAGAAACGTGCAGGTGAACACACATTGTGCACTCAGGCACATGCCCGCTCTGGAGATCCCAACACTTCCAGCAACCAGTGAAGAGCCCTTGTTGATCCTAGGCCCGATTCCACATCAGAGATCTAAGGATGCCCCGTTCAAAATGTACAGGACACGGGAGAGACAGCATATGGTGTCGTGGGCAGTTCCGCTCACCCAGCTGTCTGAGGAATTTTCATGGAGTTGGGAAAGGGACGGAAAGGATTCTGGGACTGCATGGAACCACAGTACCACAAAGGGCTCGACTGGCAGGGACTTCTCTGTCTGGAGTGTGGGAGGCTGGTGAAGTTGGGGAAATGGTTTAGAGGGTGGGATGAAGAAGGAGGGGGTTGGGAGATGGAGGGAGCGAGGGATTGAGGTGGAGGGGTGGACAGCAAAATTGAGAAGGGGATGGAGGAGTTGAGGATGTGGGGGGGGAATTGAGCAATGCAGGGGATTGAGGAATGAGGGAGACAGGAGAATGAGGAGGGGTGGAGGGATGGAAACTAAGGAGAGGGTGGGAGGGATTGAGGAGGGTTAGGTTTGGAGGATTGCAGAGGGCTGGGAGTAGAGAGTGGGAGGGATTAAGAAGAGGGAAGGGTGGAGGGAGGTGCAGAGGGATTCTGTGCTAAGAATGGTGAATGGGTTAGCACAAGGGAGTGGGCCAAATGGTCCACTGCAAGGCTTTCCAACGTGGCTTGTTCCACCATGTTGTTGTGGGGGGAGGGGGGTGCAATTCACTGGAGGCCTTGGCTTCAAGAGTAGGAGGCGGGACAGAGGGCATCACTCTTCAGTGAACCAGGGGGTCAGATCAGGGCCATGGAGCATGTAACCCTCAATCGCCATCCCCCAGCCTACCGAGGAACTCCCGGTGGGGGGGAGGCAAGAAGAGCTGCAAGACCCTGGGTCAGAACTCCCCGCCACACAGGTGGTGCTCTGGCCTCCGATCCTCACCCCTGCATCCACACACTTCAATATTTCTGAGCGCCGAAGATCTTCCTAACGTCCCAATTTCAAGTTTATTGCCGTCTGGCATAAGATAACCGGATGAAAGAGTGTTTCTCTAGCCCACAATGAGGGTGCCCACACACACACACACACACACCATACAATAATCACGTAAATATATATAGATGAGGCATAAATACACTTTGGGATGATTTACTCAGTTACGAGATACTGTTCATCAATCTCACAGCCTGCTGGAAGAAACTACTTTCCAGCCCGACAGTCCTGATGTTAACACCTTCCTGATGGTAATGGGTCAAAGATGCTGTGTGCTGCATGAAAGGGTCCTCGATAATTCTATTTAAACAACGCTCCTGGTAAATGTCAACAGAGGAAAGGGATTTTCTTGGCCATTTTTGAATTGACCCAGTCTGATGCTTTGCAGCTACCATTTTCCCCCCACTAGCCTACTGCAGGGGGAACCTGTGTACCAAGAGGAAGAGCACTGGAGGACAAGGCAACACTTGGCCAACTGTCAATCAGCCGACCTGAATGGACCAAGTCCCACCTGGTCGGCTGTGAATCACCCTCTGGGATATAAGCTACATCCGGGCTCTCGAGGTCAGTCTCAGAGCCACCACAGCTACTCTCACAGCCAGCTCTGTGGAAGTTTGTGTGGAATAAAGCCTGTTGAACAGACTATATTTTGTGTCTGCTTTCTGCTCGATAGTGCATCACAATTTATTTCACACAAAATTTGAAGCTGTAATGGAGAAGCTTCTGAGCGTCAGGAGCCTCGAAGTCAACCTACGCCATCCGGAAGCACAGGCTCGCATGAAATCTGGAAGTACACAGTCAAAGCAATCATCGAGGCACACGTCGACAACATCCTAGACTCCGACAGGAAAAGGCTCATCTTACTCCTCTTGAAGCTGGGTCCCCAAGCTTTTCAGGTCCTCAAAGATTGCACCAAGTACTCTGAAACGATTAACACCCTAGAAACCATGCACAAACCTCCCACAAACGTGGTTGTCACAAGTTACCTTCTGAGTATTCATGTCCAGCTGCCCGGAGAGATGGCCAAGTCCTACCTGGGAGCCTTACGTGAGTTAGCCCGACCGTGCCTGGCAGAACTCGGGGTGAACAAAAGGGAGGTCGAAAGGTTGATCAGGGATGCCTGCGTCCGGGCTCTACGCTCATGAGTCATCAGGCAGAAGCTGCTGGAGGACAATATCTACTCCCTGGCCAAAACAGTGGAGGTAGTCCAAGCCCTGGAGGCAGCAGTCCTCCACACTGAAGCCTTCAACCCCAGGCTTCCCCAGGTTTCCACGTGGTCAGCACAGACAGTAGCTGTAGCCCAAAACCAGACAGTAGTACCCTGGGTCCTGCTGTGGGTCAGATCGACGATTGTGCTAAAACTGCCCGGCCAGAAATCAGTACTGCTCAAGATGTGGCAGGAAAGGCCATTTCACTAAAGTATGCCTTTCAAAGCCTGCCAGCAGCTCAGCGGCCCACTACAACCAGACCCCTCACATCTGTTTCCGGCCACGTGCAATTGCCAGGCTGCACCATTGCCCCTGTAAAAACATCTGGCCACCCCAACCTGGGCAGCCCTACTTCCGGCCTCACCGGCAATGATTGCCACATGTATGCCATGTGCCTGGACCAGCCCTCGACCATGCCAGCGGAGCCCCGCTAAGACACCTCTGTGGGCTACAATGACGTCACTTCTGGCCCACGAGTGACGTCATGTCCGCCACCCGCAATGACGTCACCAGTGCCAACAGCTGACGGTGTGACGTCACTTCCCCCAGCGCAACCAGCACAACCGGGGATGAAGGCCAGCCATGCCACCACCACGCACCCCCCCCCCCCACAAGACGTCGCCATCTTGTGCTGGACTGGTGCAGGTGCCACAGCCACCCGGACTCATCCAGTCCGACAACGAGCTCAACACCGATGACGATGACAAGGTGGTCAACACGGGCGCTGACCAGATAGCCCTACCAACGCACCCTATGCCTCCAGATGGTGCCGATCACCACTCACCGCACCCCACACCTACAGAGAGTGCCACCGGCCAACACTCCCCTCTCGCGATGCACCCCACACCTGCAGAGGACGCCACTGGCTGCAACTCACCTCTGCTATCAAGGAATGATGACAGAGACATCTCTCACGGCCTTGGGTGCTCCATGATGAATATTAAAATCAACGGGCAGGTAACAAAGTGTCCAATCGCAGTGGCAGCACTGAGAGCTTTATTCCCAAGCGTGGCCCACTCCCTAAAACTCAAAATCCACCCATCACCTTCTCTATCACCTTTGCCAACCAGGACCAGACTATCAATACCCTCGGGCGCTGCTCGGCCGATCTGACTGTGGGGGGAAGACATACACCGGGTTCTTGTTCCTGGTCATGCCCAAACTCTGTGCCCCAGTCCTCCACGGCTTAGACTTCCAATGCCACCTGCAGAACATCCCCCTCACCTTCAGGGGAGCTCTACCCACACTCATGATGCACAGCGTGGCATTCAACCAGCCCCGGCCAACCTGCAGCCTCTCCATGCTGTGCATTGCCCCTCTCGCCCTCTTCTCACACTTCACGCCAGACTGCAAGCTGATAGCCACCAGAAGTAGGCGCTATTGCGCAGTGGACAGAGAGTAAATCAGGGCGGAGGTGCGGCTGCTTCTGGCAGAAGGTGTCATAGAGTCCAGCAACAGCCTATGGAGAGCCCAAGTCCTGGTGGTCAAGGGGGGGCAGCAAGCCAAGGATGATCATGGATTACAGTGGACGAGGACACCCCCTTCCAGGTGGAGAGCGATGCCTCTGACATGGCCCTCACCGCTACCCTTAACCAGGAAGGGCGCCCTGTCACCTTCTTCTCCAGGACCCTCCACGGTTCCAAGCTAGGGCACTCCACCATTGGAAAGGAGACCCAGGTGATTGTGAAAGCAGTCCACCACTGGCACCACTACCTGGCCAGCAGGAGGTTCACCCTCCTCACTGACCAGCAGGCAGTGGTGTTTATGTTCAACACTAACCACAGAGGCAAGATCGAGAATGAGAAGATCTTGCGCAGGAGAGTCAAGATGGCAACATACAGCTATGACATCCAGTACCGATCAGGGAAGTTTAATGATTCCCCGACGCCCTCTCCCAGACCTGCACCAGCTGCAGGCTCTGCACAAGTCCCTCTGCCACCCAAGCGTCACCCACTTATACCTCTTTATCAAGTCCCGAAACCTCCCATACACCTTCAGGGACATCAGGACCATGACCGAGGTGTGTCAGGTGTGCGCGGAATGCAAGCCCGGCTTCTTCCTCCCGCCCTAGGCCCATGACGTAGCCGCTGCTCGTTTGAGCGCCTCAGTGTAGACTTCAAGTGCTCCCTGCCTTCCATGAATTGGAATATCTATTTCCTCACAGTCATAGACAAGTACTCCCGCTTCCCTTTCACCATCCCATGCCTAGACACCTCCACAGCCACCGTCATTAGGGCACTGATGCAGATATTCACCATGTTCGGCTACCCCGCGTTCATCCACAGTGACCAGGGGTCTAGCTTCGAGTGAGGACCTACGTCAGTATCTGACAGCAAGGGGCATCATGACTAGTTCCATGACTAGTTACAACCCAAGAGGTTATGGACAGGTGGAATGCAAAAATGGGGTAATCTGGAAGGCAGTCCTCCTGGCCCTTAAGTCTAAGGGGTGGTCCTTAGAGAACTGGCAGGACACCCTTCCTGAGGTGCTCCATGCCATCAGGTCACTTCTGTGCACGGCTACCAATGAGAACCCTCACGAATGCCTGTTTTTGTTTGCCAGGAACATCACTCCCAGCATGGCTCATGTCCCCGGGACTGGTGCTCCTGCATAGACACGTGCGGGCCCACAAGGCCGAACCCCTGATCGAGCAGGTGTTCCTCCTACACACAAACTATAACTACGCCTATATTAGGTTCAGCAGCGGCAGGGAGGACCCTGTCTCAACAAGGGACCTGGACCAGCGGGAGCACCCAGCACAGCACAACAGCTCCTTCATCCAAGGACCATGCCAACCTGACGCACTCCCCCGACCCCAGACAGCTGTGGGACATCCAAGCTCACCCCAGACCCACTCTAACCGTGGGGGACAAACCCATCCTCCACCCACCCAACGTCTCACTCCGGCCACTCTGGCCACCCCACTGCACTGCACCATGCCAGCCGCTCCAGCCCCCACCCCGCCCACCCGACTAGCCTCCGCTTACCCTCGCCGACCTTTTACCAGGAGCCAACCCTGCAATGGTCGCAGAGACTCCAATGGCCACCGGACCGCCTAAACTTGTAAATAATGTACATATGTTTGGGGCTTTGTAGAACGTGGAATGTAACCTTCCCCCACCCACCAGGATAATTTTAAAGAAGGGAGTGAATGTGGTGAATCTGGCCGATTGCAGTGGTGTACCTGCAGGAAGAGCACTGGAGGTCAAGGCAACACCTGGCCAGCTGTCAATCAGCTGACCTGAATAGACCAAGCTTCATCCGGTCGGCTGCCAATCATCCTCCGGGATATAAGCTAGATCCGGCCCCTCAAGATCAGTCTCAGAGCCAGCACAGCTACTCTCACAGCCAACTTTGTGGGTTTATGTAAAATAAACCCCATTGAACAGACTTTATGTTCTGTGTCCGGTTTCTGCTTGATAGCACTTCACACATACAAACTTTATTCAACTACAGCTTAACAAGGCACAAAACACACATGGAGCGACAGCGAAAACCGGACACCATGTAGCAACAAAACTGCAAGAAGAAGCAGTAATCACGAGCACCTCCCCCCCCCCCCCCCGCCCCACATTTCACAGTATCATACATTAAATTAAAGCATGATTTTCCCCATCAACCACACACTCCATTCCCTGAGGGGAGAAGGCCACCATTCCCAGAACTTGGCCACCATCTCCTCAGACACCGCGCACTCCCACTCCAACACCGCACGTGCCCGGATGTAACCCCAAAAGATGGGCAGGCAGTCGCTATAGATGACTCTTTCCTTATTCTAATGTGAGAGATGAGTAAAACTGATATAAAAATATGAAGATGAGGAAATTAGTATAGATATATGTGTAATGAATAAAGCCAGTATGAATAGGATAAGAATAGATATTAGAATGTAGGAAGTAAAGTTAGTCTGAATAAGATAAGGGTCTTCTAGCCTTTTAGACAGAATCAGCAAGTTCACCAGTATGAATAAGATAAGTATAGATAATAGATAATAGAATGTAGGAAGTAAAGTTAGTCTGAATAAGATAAGGGTCTCTAGCCTTAGACAGAATTAGCAAGTTCTGCATGTAAGAAGTTAGTCAGCCCTGAGAGTCAGGAAGGTGTGAATAAGGGCAATGACATGATGGGACACCGACAGGATACCCCCTGGTCCTCCAAGTTCACAGAAATAGCATGTAGGCAGACAGGATTGCCTCATGCCAAACTCATCCAGGAGGCAGAAGAATGTAAGGGGGAGGGTACTTCTATACTGAAATCAACTGTATAAAAGTTGGGTGAGCCCCAGTGTATGTGTGTATTCCCAGGGTAAGGGGAAGCACCCAACTTTGCATTGTTGTATAATAAATGTTCTTTGTTCTCAATTTTTGTCTCGAGCAATTTCTGTGAAGGTACTTCTGTTTCTAACAAATGGGGACTCGTCCGGGATCCCACTCCCTCCACTGACAGAGTGCCCGACGACGGGGGTAGGTGCACCCCAGCTGATTTAGCTGGACTCACGGACGAAGGGTGACTGGTCAGTGGATGAAGCGAGTGATATCCGAGAAGAGGCATTGAGAACAGACAACGAGAGGACATTAAGGAAGCACGCTAGAACTAGCTACTGGATCTCGGTAAGAGAAATTTTACTTACCTGTTAGTATGGGAGGTGTGAGTAGTAAGGAAGAGAGTCCTAAGGAAGGATGGGAAGATCAGATAACCAAGCAAAGTCCGTTAGGATTAATGCTATCTGATTGGGGTGCGGGGAGAACCCATGGGAAAGAAAAACTGATCATGGTCAGGTATTGCTGTTTGGAATGGGTTAAAAGTCCGATAAAAGGGAGTTCAGTATATTGGCCAAAGCATGGATCCGAGGATGACTGGATGTGTCAGGCATTGAACATCTGGCTCTATCAAAACCAAAGAGATAATCTTGAGAGCAGGGAATATGCAGTCTGCTGGCTCAGGGGATCGTTTGATCAACTGGTTTTGAATAAAAAGGAATGCAAGGACAAGAAAGATAAGGAACCTTTTGTCCCTGAAACACAAGGATGGGATGTGTTACATTCCCTTCCTCCACCTTATGCTCCTCCTATGCCGGCTCCTATCTTTCCCCTCTCTCCTATGCTCTACCCTTCTGCACCTTCCCCTCCTCCCCCACAGCTAAAGAAAAGAGAAGAAAGTACTAGATTACCACCTCAATTGACAAGAGAGGGAGGAGACTTTGATTCAAAACAGTGTGAGACCCTCCAGGAGGGAAGGGCAGAACCCTTTGATTCATTTCCCGGAGAGCAGGAATCTAGACATTATAAAGGAGAGGATAAGCCAGAAATTAACTGGATGAGACCTTTATGGGAAGTTCCCATGGGAGGGGGTCTCGGATTTGTAAATGTGCCCCTGACTAGTACGGAGGTGCGTAATTTTAAGAGAAAATGCCCAATAAACAGAAAGGAAAGGCTAAGATTTTGATGCAGGCAGTCAAGGAAGTTGTGGAGGGACAGCAAGGAAAGGGTAGGGGCTGTGTGCCAGCTCCTGGACATTGGAAGGAGCTCCAGGAGTGGGAGAGTAGAGACCAGAGCAGGGGCAAGGGTAGAGGGGAATTCCGGGGACGACAACTGTTCCCGGGACCTCGTGGTAATCCCAGTAGGAATTGGGAAACAGGAGCATTAGTTTGCTACCATTGTAAAAGGAGGGACATTTTAAGAGAGAGTGCCCAATGCAAGCCAGGGAGACGGGACCTTACGCACTGATGTGTTGGAATATAGGGGTTAATTAATCATAGAAAATATGTAGACTATATGCTTATGTACTATTCAGTTTGTATACATGAATCCAGTACTATGTAACAATTTAATATTTATCTCATGGTGAAGGGAAAGAGTAATGTAAGTAAGGGGCAGCCACAGTATGTAGCAAAGTTGGCTGATTACAGTAGGTTTAGAATTGCCTGCTCCCCAAATACAAAAGAGAGATATGTATGAAACAATTTAGTAGGAGTGTTAAGGGAAAAGGAGGTGTTGGTTAGCACAAACAAAAAGAATCCTGACAGAGACTGTCAGAAACAAAGAGAATGGAATCAGTAAGAAGCTAAGACAGAAGGAGGTGTTGAGAAGAACAGAAGAATATGGCCATATGAAAACAAAGAAATAATTAGAAATATCTGGGGTATGAATTGATTTCTGATCAAAACAACAGGATATTCTGACCTTGAGGATTAAGATGGGAGCTCTACACCCCAGATAACTGCAGAGAAGGAAATTACGTGATAAATCTTATGCAAGAAATCTAGCAAAGAAAGCCAACTTTTGTTCTGTATAAGGTTGAGCTATATAAACTGAAGAGACTGGACAGTAGAGGTCAGTCTTGGGAAATAGCTCACTGTGCAGGTGACTTATGAACTAATGACTGAACCAGAGCTCTGTTAAGCTTTATTCTTATGCTGTGTAATAAACTGATTCTCCTATCACTTCATTTAATGAACACGCTGGACTCAGACGACACATAGGCTAAATTAAGGGTAGGGTAAAGCCAGAGTCCGACAGATGGAAGCAGATTATGAATAGGGGGAGTCACGGTTCTCAGTCAATACACACCGTGGGGCTGCACAGAGAACCATTGGTAAATTTAAGCATAGGACCCCACAGTGACAAGATGGTATTTTTAGTAGATTCTGGGGCAACCTGGTCTAGTACCTTACAACCACCCGAGGGTGTTAAGATAGAGGGGACCGTGATGATTTCGGGAGTAGGAGGAAGAGATTTTACGGTCCCTGTATTAAGGGATGTAAGAATACAAATGGGAGAAAAGATAATAACAGAGGATATTTTACTAATTCCCCAAGCTGGAGTTTGTTTGTTAGGACGAGATTTACAGGACCAATTGGCTATCGGCACCAGACCACAGGAATCGGGTATCGGGGTTCACTTGTATGTATTAAGCGAGGAAGATCGAGAACTAATAAATCCTGGAGTATGGGCAGAAAGAGGCAATAGAGGAGTGTTAGATATTCCTTCCCTGCAAGTTACTCTAAAAGATCCTGAGCAAGTAATTAGACGAAAGCAGTATCCAATTCAGATGGCTGGCCGAAAGGGGCTGCAGCCAGTAATTGACCAGTTGGTGAAAGATGGTATACTCGAATCTTGTATGTCACCTTTTAATACCCCAATTTTACCTGTCCAAAAACCAGACGGTACCTATCGATTAGTGGAGGACTTGAGGGAGCTGAACAAAATTATTCTCACCCGTCACCCGGTTGTACCTAATCCCTATACAATAATGGGTAAAATCGATCCCCATAGTAAATGACTTAGTGTGATTGACCTCAAAGATGCTTTCTGGACCTGTCCGTTAGCAACAGAGAGCAGAGACATGTTTGCCTTTGAATGGGAAAATCCTTTAACTGGACGCAAGAATCAATACTGGTGGACGGTCCTTCCCCAGGGCTTTACAGAATCACCAAATTTATTCGGCCAGGTCTTAGACCAAATACTAGATGAGGATCCTCGGAGAGAGAATTGTCAGTTGATACAATATGTTGATGATTTGTTAATCACGGGAAAAACGTACGAATTAGTTAAACAGTATACTGTTGAACTTTTGAATTTTCTGGAGAATAAAGGTCTCAGGGTGAGCGAATCCAAATTACAATTTGTTCAATCAGAAGTTAAGTACTTAGGTCATCTGGTAAGTCAGGGAACTAGGAAAATAAGTCCAGAGAGGATACATGGTATTCTACAGATCCCCCCTCCCAAGAATGCCCAAGAACTTAGGAAATTCCTTGGCTTAGTGGGATACTGTAGAATCTGGATTGAAAATTATTCTAGCCTGGTCAGATTTCTCTATGATAAACTCACGATTCTAGGGGGCGAAGCTGTTGTCTGGACAAAGGAAGAGATTAAAGATTTTAACTTGGTGAAACAGCCCCAGTGTTGGCTTTACCCAACCTAAATAAGCCATTTGACCTATATACCAATGCGAAAGGAGGTGTGGCCACCGGAGTACTAACACAAGAGAGGGCAGGCTGTAGACTGCCAGTTGCTTTTCTGTCAAAAGTTTTAGACCCTGTTTGTGGTGGTTGGCCAGAGTGTGTGCAAGCCATCGCAGCCACTGCTATATTAGTTGAGGAAGGACGAAAGATTACATTTGGTGCCCCGATGATAGTTCACACTCTCACACAGTCCGCAATATTCTCTTACAATGTGCTGGAAGGTGGCTCACAGACTCTAGAATTTTAAAATATGAAGCGATCCTAATGGATAGGGATGATTTGACCCTGATTACGAATAAAGAACACAATCCAGCAGCTTTCTTGGTTTCTCCAAATTCTGACAATACCATAAATGAGTTAGAGCATGTATGTTTAGAGGTAATAGATTTACAGACCAAAGTTAGAGAGGATTTAAGCGATGAGCCTTTACAGGAGGGTGAAAGGTGGTTTATTGATGGATCTTCCCGTTGCATTGATGGCACTCGCTATAGCGGGTATAGTGTAGTGGATGGGAAAGAAGGAGTGGTGATTGAAGCCGGTCACCTTCCCGGTCATTAGTCAGCACAATCTTGTGAATTGTATGCCCTCTGTAGAGCACTCCAGGGTCTAGAGAACAAGGTGGACACTATCTACACGGACTCAAAATACGCTTTTGGTGTAGTGCACACCTTTGGGAAGATCTGGAAAGAGCGGGGAATGATAACTGGAAAAGGACAAAAGTTGATCCATGAAAACTTAATTGTCCAATCTCTAGATGCTCTTACATTACCTGAGGAAATAGCTGTAGTTCATGTACGAAGCCATCAAAGTGGTGACAGTCGTGAAGCACAGGAGAACAGACAGGCAGATGCAGCTGCCAAACAGGCTGCGCTCACGGAGAAAATAGACATGCAGCTGTTACTGCCCACCCCTGGAGTATCCTATTCATTCTATTAAACCTGGTGATTGGGTATATGTAAAAGCATGGCAAGATCACCAACTAAAACCTGTCTGGGATGGCCCCCATTGTGTACTTTTGATTACAGACACACTGCCGTGTGAACGAAAGAAAAGGGATGGAGCCACATCCAACGAATTAAATGAGCTGCTGAACCACAGACTAACGACATTGATAATCTACCCTCCACCTGGCGTGCAGTCCTTCATCCCTCTGATCTGAAAGTTACACTACGCCGGGAAAAAGTGCTGTAATGTTGTTTTTACCATTTACTGTATTGTTTACTTGTTGGTTCCCAATTTTTGGGACATCACTAAATTACTCACAATGTATTAAGTCCTCCTGGAATAGGGGCAGCAGAGGTGACAATTATTTACCTTTAGAATGTAGACAGGGCATAGATATAAAGTATAGTCATAGTGGGGTATGGGTTAATATAGGATCCCAATATGGACCAGGGGAACAGAACGGCTCTAGAGGAGTAGACTTGGTTTGTACTTCAGCCTCTACAGGTATTAAAAAGAGGAGTTTTAAAGAGATAGCACAAAGAAAATGGTGGGACAATGACAAACAGAATGTTAGTCAGGATTGTACATGTAGCAGAGATAGAGTGAATACATATGCTAATGTTCACAGACAGGCTGCAACTCACAGGTTAAGAGACAAGAAACACCCCTCCCCAACTTGGTCTCCTGTAAATCATCCTTTAGGTCACACAGACATTCGGAATGTTAAGAACTACCACTGTAAGGGGAGTTCCAGTTGTAGACGTAAGCTGCTCCAGAACACCACAGCTGCTTGGCATTTAAATCATTTAATCAGACTCCAGCCATGGAGATCATCACCGAACAGACAGTGATGGCCCTGAATTTATGGGCTGAAGAAGGACGACAGATACGAGCCACAGTTCAACAAAACCGCCTGGTTCCCGATTACTCGTTGGCTGCTGAAGGCAGCGTTTGTGAAAGACTGGTTAATGACAATGCTCACAACGGTCAGGCGGTTAAAGACACTTCTTTTTTTAAATTTTTTATTTTTCACACCATAAACCACATTGACCATGATACATTCATTTTCCTTTTCAAATACCTTCTTTGGCTTGGCTTCGTGGACGAAGATTTATGGAGGGGGTAAAAGTCCACGTCAGCTGCAGGCTCGTTTGTGGCTGACAAGTCCGATGCTGGACAGGCAGACACGGTTGCAGCGGCTGCAGGGGAAAATTGGTTGGTTGGGTGTTGGGTTTTTCCTCCTTTGCCTTTTGTTAGTGAGGTGGGCTCTGCGGTCTTCTTCAAAGGAGGTTGCTGCCCGCCAAACTGTGAGGCGCCAAGATGCACGGTTTGAGGCGATATCAGCCCACTGGCGGTGGTCAATGTGGCAGGCACCAAGAGATTTCTTTAGGCAGTCCTTGTACATTTTCTTTGATGCACCTCTGTCACGGTGGCCAGTGGAGAGCTCGCCATATAACACGATCTTGGGAAGGCGATGGTCCTCCATTCTGGAGACGTGACCCACCCAGCGCAGCTGGATATTCAGCAGCGTGGACTCGATGCTGTTGACCTCTGCCATCTCGAGTACTTCGATGTTAGGGATGAAAGCGCTCCAATAGATGTTGAGGATGGTGGAAGCGTTCTAGGAGCTGTAGGTGATGCCGGTAGAAGACCCATGATTCAGAGCCGAACAGGAGTGTGGGTATGACAACGGCTCTGTATACGCTTATCTTTGTGAGGTTTTTCAGTTGGTTGTTTTTCCAGACTCTTTTGTGTAGTCTTCCATAGGTGCTATTTGCCTTGGCGAGTCTGTTGTCTATCTCATTGTCGATCCTTGCATCTGATGAAATGGTGCAGCCGAGATAGGTAAACTGGTTGACCGTTTTGAGTTTTGTGTGTCCGATGGAGATGTGGGGGGGCTGGTAGTCATGGTGGGGAGCTGGCTGATGGAGGACCTCAGTTTTCTTCAGGCTGACTTCCAGGCCAAACATTTTGGCAGTTTCTGCAAAGCAGGACGTCAAGCGCTGAAGAGCTGGCTCTGAATGGGCAACTAAAGCGGCATCGTCTGCAAAGAGTAGTTCACGGACAAGTTTCTCTTGTGTCTTGGTGTGAGCATTCAGGCGCCTCAGATTGAAGAGACTGCCATCCGTTACGTATAGAACCACTAGCAGAGTTGATAAGAACAGAAAATAATATAAAAGGGATAAAAATAAAAGACAAGGAATATAAAATCAGTTTATTTGCGGATGATGTTATAGTATACTTAACAGAACCAGAACTATCAATAAAAGAATTATTTTAGAAATTGAAGGAATATGGAGAAGTGTTGGGTTACAAGATTAACGTAATTAAAAGTGAAGCAATGCCTATGAATAATGCGGATTTCTCAAAATTTAAGAAGGAATCACCATTCAGATGGCAAATGCAAGCAATAAGATACCTAGGTATACAAATAAATAAAAATCTCGGCCATCTATATAAACTCAATTATTATCCACTAATGAAAAAAATTACAGGGCGATTTAGAGCATTGGAAAGATTTACCACTAACACTAATAGGAAGGATAAACTGTATTAAAATGAACATTTTCCCAAGGATATTATACCTATTTCAGGCATTGCCAATACACTTGACAGAGAAATTCTTCAAGGAGTTAAAGAAAATAATAAGGAAATTTTTATGGAAAGGGGGGAAACCGAGGATAGCACTAGATAAATTAACAGAATGGTATAAACAAGGAGGCTTACAACTGCCAAACTTTAAGAATTATTATAGAGCAGCACAATTAAGATACCTATCAGATTTTTATCAAACAAGGGAAAAGCCAGATTGGACTAGATTAGAATTAGATAAAATAGGGGAAAAGATACCTGAACACATATTATATAAATGGGATGAAAAATTGGTACAACGTAGAAGTTCTCCAGTATTACATCATCTACTCAATATTTGGAAGAAGATTCACGTAGAAAGGAATAAAACAAATTATCAATTACCAAAACTAATATTGACGCAAAATAAGTTACTCCCTTTTACAATAGATAACCTTTCCTTTAGAGAATGGGAGAAAAAAGGGATAAAAAGAATAGAAAATTGTTTTTCAGTAAATAGATTATTATCCTTTGAACAAATGAAAGATAAATTGAATATAACTCAAGATACAGTGCTGGCATATTACCAATTGAGATCCTACTTGAAGGACAAATTAGGAAGCAGTCTGAGTTTACCAGAGGGAAGTAACTTTCAATATGTGGTTACAGATACAATGATAATCAAAAGATTTATAACAAATATGTATATTAAACTGCAAGAAAAGGAGAATGAGGAAACAAATGGTAAAACTAAACAAAAATGGGAACAAGATTTAAATATAAAGATAAAAAAGGAAACATGGGAGAAGTTATGTTCTGGAACGATGAAAAATACAATAAATACGAGGTTACGTATGATACAATATAACTGGATACACAGACTATACATTACACCTCAAAAGTTAAATAAATGGGACCCAACAGTATCTGATAGATGTTTTCAATGTAAAAAAGAAATGGGAACAACAATTCATGCAATCTGGACATGTGAGAAAGTAGAAAAATTTTGGGAAGATCTAAACCAAATATTAAATAAAATTACAGAAAACAATATACCAAAGAATCCAGAGATCTTTCTCCTAAGTAACATAAAAAACAAAGAATTTGGAATTGATTTGGATGATGCACATAAAAGATTTGTTAAGATAGCTCTAGCCGTAGCAAAAAAATGTATTGTGTCAACCTGGAAATCGGAAGATAATTTGAAAATACAACAATGGTATATAGAAATGAATAAATGTATTCCATTAGAAAAAAATAACATACAGTTTAAGAAATAATATTGAAATATTTGAACAAATATGGGAGCCTTACATGGAACACAATAGAGAAAACCTACCGGGGACATTCACTACCTAAATTAACGAAAGGAAAAGGAAATGAAAAGAATTGACTCAGTGGAATTTCTTGTTTATTTTTATTGAATGACAACAATGTTTGACTGGTTTAATGTATCCTAGATTTTGTACTTTAAATGGTCGGGGGGGGAGGTAGGGAGGGTGGGATGCGAGGAGGGGGGGCGGAGAAAATGGCACTGTATATATTTGAAAAGGAAAAAGTATGTATCATGTTTAATGTGGTTTATGGTGTGAAAAATAAAAAAAATTTAAAAAAATTCATCTATTTTCCCTTCTTTCCCTTCGTTTTCAATTTGGTATAATTGTTCATAGAATTCTCCAAAGTTTTCCTTGATCTCCTTTGGATTATATGTGATTTGTTTGTCTTTTTTCCTTGATGCCAATACCATTTTCTTAGCTTGTTCTGTCTTAAGCTGCCATGCTAGAATTTTCTGCGATTTTTCCCCTCGTTCATAATATTTCTGTTTTGTCTTCATTATGTTCTTCTCCACCTTATATGTTTGTAGTGTTTCATATTTTATTTTTTTATCTGCCAATTCTCTTCTTTTAGTTGTGTCTTCCTTCATTGCTAATTCTTTTTCTATATTTACTATTTCCCTTTCCAACTGCTCTGTTTCCTGATTATAGTCCCTCTTCATCTTGGTTACATAACTTATTATTTGCCCTCTGATAAGCGCTTTCATTGCATCCCATAGTATAAACTTATCTTTCACTGATTCCATATTTATTTCAAAGTACATTTTAATTTGTCTTTCAATTAATTATCTAAAATCCTGCCTTTTAAGTAGCATGGAGTTTAATCTCCATCTATACATTCTTGGAGGGATGTCCTCTAACTCTATTGTCAATATCAAGGGTGAATGGTCCAATAATATTCTAGCTTTATATTCTGTTTTTCTTACTCTATCTTGCATACGAGCTGATAACAGAAATAGGTCTATTCTTGAGTATGTTTTATGTCTAGCCGAATAATATGAATATTCCTTTTCCTTTGGGTGTTGTTTCCTCCATATATCCAAAAGTTGCATTTCTTGCATCGATTTAATTATAAATTTGGTTACTTTGTTCTTTCTGTTAATTTTTTTCCCAGTTTTATCCATATTTGAATCCAAATTAAGGTTGAAATTCCCTCCTATTAATATGTTCCCTTGCGTATCTGCTATCTTCAAAAAATATCTTGCATAAACTTTTGATCTTCTTCGTTAGGTGAATATACATTGAGTAGATTCCAAAACTCCGAATATATCTGACATTTTATCATTACATATCTCCCTGCTGGATCTATTATTTCCTCTTCTATTTTAATTGGCACATTTTTACTGATTAATGTAGCTACTCCTCTTGCTTTTGAATTATACGACGCTGCTGTTACATGTCCTACCCAATCTCTCTTTAATTTCTTGTGCTCCAATTCAGTTAAATGTGTTTCTTGCACAAATGCTATATCAATTTTTTCTTTTTTCAGTAAATTTAGCAGTTTCTTCCTTTTAATTTGGTTATGTATTCCATTAATATTTAAAGTCTTATAGTTCAACATAGCCATTTCATACTTTGTTTATCTTCCCTTTCCGTTTCTCCATCATCACCTTTCCTTCTTATCCATTTCTGCTTTCTTGTTTTGAACACTTTATAAGACAACATTTCTAAAACATCAAACATTTTCCTTATTCTCATATTTAAAACTTCTTTAACCCCATTCTCCCCTCCCCCTCCTGAGTTGTCCTTTATCCCTTGTCGGGCAACCACATCTCCCCTCTCCATTTGGATTTGCGAATTCATTCGCAAACGTCAACTGATTTTGCAGTGACTGTAACTCCTCCCCACCCAGTACCCCCCCGGAAAAGATTTCAATTTTCATATGTAACAAAGGTCACTCTTTTAATTCCCTCCTTATTCCCTCTATTCCCTTTCATTCCCTTATTAATTCTTATCTATACTCTATATATTTTCCTCTAAATACGGATACATTTATGTATACACACACATACATACACATCTTTATATATATACATACATATAGTTCGTGGTCATTTTTACTCTCATTACATGTCTTCATCTCTCTGCTTGTTTTATAGTTGTTCTGCAAATTTTCGTGCTTCCTCTGGATCCGAGAATAGTCTGTTTTTGTTGCCCTGGATAACTATTTTAAGTACCGCTGGGTACTTTAACATAAATTTATATCCTTTTTTCCATAAGATCGTTTTTGCTGTATTGAACTCCTTCCTCTTCTTCAGGAGTTCAAAACTTATGTCTGGATAGAAAAAAATGTTTTGACCTTTGTATTCCAGTGGCTTTTTGTCTTCTCTTATTTTCTTCATTGCTTTCTCCAATATATTTTCTCTTATTTTATATCTTAAGAATTTTACTAAAATGGATCTTGGTTTTTGCTGCGGTTGTGGTTTCGGGGCTAATGTTCTATGTGCCCTCTCTATTTCCATTTCTTCCTGTAATTCTGGTCTTCCTAGGACCCTGGGGATCCAATCTTTTATAAATTCTCTCATATTCTTGCCTTCTTCATCTTCCTTTAGGCCCACTATCTTTATATTATTTCTTCTATTATAGTTTTCTATTATATCTTCTTTTTTTTCTTTGGCTTGGCTTCGCGGACGAAGATTTATGGAGGGGGTAAAAAGTCCACGTCAGCTGCAGACTCGTTTGTGGCTGACAAGTCCGATGCGGGACAGGCAGACACGATTGCAGCGGTTGCAGGGGAAAATTGGTTGGTTGGGGATGGGTGTTGGGTTTTTCCTCCTTTGCCTTTTGTCAGTGAGGTAGGCTCTGCGGTCTTCTTCAAAGGAGGTTGCTGCCCGCCAAACTGTGAGGCGCCAAGATGCACGGTTTGAGGCGATATCAGCCCACTGGCAGTGGTCAATGTGGCAGGCACCAAGAGATTTCTTTAGGCAGTCCTTGTACCTTTTCTTTGGTGCACCTCTGTCACGGTGGCCAGTGGAGAGCTCGCCATATAACACGATCTTGGGAAGGCGATGGTCCTCCATTCTGGAGACATGACCCATCCAGCTCAGCTGGATCTTCAGCAGCGTGGACTCGATGCTGTCGACCTCTGCCATCTCGAGTACTTCGACGTTAGGGATGTAAGCGCTCCAATGGATGTTGAGGATGGAGCGGAGACAACGCTGGTGGAAGCGTTCTAGGAGCCGTAGGTGGTGCCGGTAGAGGACCCATGATTCGGAGCCGAACAGGAGTGTGGGTATGACAACGGCTCTGTATACGCTTATCTTTGTGAGGTTTTTCAGTTGGTTGTTTTTCCAGACTCTTTTGTGTAGTCTTCCAAAAGCGCTATTTGCCTTGGCGAGTCTGTTGTCTATCTCATTGTCGATCCTTGCATCTGATGAAATGGTGCAGCCGAGATAGGTAAACTGGTTGACCGTTTTGAGTTTTGTGTGCCCAATGGAGATGTGGGGGGGCTGGTAATCATGGTGGGGAGCTGGCTGATGGAGGACCTCAGTTTTCTTCAGGCTGACTTCCAGGCCAAACATTTTGGCAGTTTCCGCAAAGCAGGACGTCAAGCGCTGAAGAGCTGGCTCTGAATGGGCAAATAAAGCGGCATCGTCTGCAAAGAGTAGTTCACGGACAAGTTTCTCTTGTGTCTTGGTGTGAGCTTGCAGGCGCCTCAGATTGAAGAGACTGCCATCCGTGCGGTACCGGATGTAAACAGCGTCTTCATTGTTGGGGTCTTTCATGGCTTGGTTCAGCATCATGCTGAAGAAGATTGAAAAGAGGGTTGGTGCCAGAACACAGCCTTGCTTCACGCCATTGTTAATGGAGAAGGGTTCAGAGAGCTCATTGCTGTATCTGACCCTACCTTGTTGGTTTTCGTGCAGTTGGATAATCATGTTGAGGAACTTTGGGGGACATCCGATGCGCTCTAGTATTTGCCAAAGCCCTTTCCTGCTCACGGTGTCGAAGGCTTTGGTGAGGTCAACAAAGGTGATGTAGAGTCCTTTGTTTTGTTCTCTGCATTTTTCTTGGAGCTGTCTGAGGGCAAAGACAATGTCAGTAGTTCCTCTGTTTGCGCGAAAGCCGCACTGTGATTCTGGGAGAATATTCTCGGCGACACTAGGTATTATTCTATTTAGTAGAATCCTAGCGAAGATTTTGCCTGCAATGGAGAGCAATGTGATTCCCCTGTAGTTTGAGCAGTCTGATTTCTCGCCTTTGTTTTTGTACAGGGTGATGATGGTGGCATCACGACGATCCTGAGGCAGTTTACCTTGGTCCCAACAAAGCTTGAAAAACTCATGCAATTTGGCATGCAGAGTTTTGCCGCCAGCCTTCCAGACTTCTGGGGGGATTCCATCCATACTTGCTGCTTTGCCACTTTTCAGTTGTTCGATTGCCTTATATGTCTCATCCAGGGTGGGAACCTCATCCAGCTCTAGCCTTAGGGGCTGTTGAGGGAGCTGGAGCAGGGCGGAATCTTGGACTGAGCGGTTGGCACTGAAAAGAGATTGGAAGTGTTCTGACCATCGGTTGAGGATGGAGATCTTGTCGCTGAGGAGGACTTTGCCGTCTGAGCTGCGCAGCGGGCTTTGGACGGGGTGAGGGGCCGTACACAGCCTTTAGAGCCTCGTAGAAACCCCTGAAGTCGCCAATGTCCGCGCTGAGCTGGGTTCGTTTGGCGAGGCTAGTCCACCACTCATTTTGGATCTCCCGGAGTTTGCGCTGAAGATGGCTGCATGCGCGACGGAAGGCTTGTTTCTTCTCTGGACAGGACGGCTTTGTAAGGTGAGCCTGGTGGGCAGCTCGCTTCTTTGCCAGCAGCTCCTGGATTTCCTGGCTGTTTTCGTCAAACCAGTCCTTGTTTTTCCTGGAGGAGAAGCCCAGTACCTCTTCAGTGGATTGCAGTATGGTAGTCTTCAACTGATCCCAGAGGGTTTCAGGGGACGGGTCCGTGAGGCGGGTTGCATCGTCGAGCTTTGCTTTGAGGTTTGCCTGGAAGTTTCCTCTCGCTTCGTCTGACTGCAGGTTTCCAACATTGAACCTCTTTCTGGGGGCTTTATTGTTCCTGGGCTTTGGTTTGAAGTGAAGGTTGAGCTTGCAGCGAACCAGCCGGTGGTCATATCTATCTTCTGAGCTAACAGCTCATGTGCCTCTTTAACTTTTTTTATTAGATTCTTCTGATTTCTCTTTTAAGTCCTCTACTTCCATTTCTACGATTATTTATCGTTTTTCCAAATTATTCACTCTTTTTCCTATCTCTGATATGACCATTTCAATTTTATTTATTTTTTCTTCTGCATTCTTAATTCTTCTTTTTATCTCATTAAATTCTTGTCATTGCCATTCTTTCACTGATTCCATATATTCTTTTAAAAAAAGATATATCCATTGTCTTGCCTTTCTCTTCTTCCATTTCTTTCTGTTCTTCTTCTTCCTCTTCCTCTGGGTTGACCATCTGTTGTTTCCTTGTTTTCTTTTTACCCTCTTCTTTCTTGTTGTCGTTATTTTCCATGTTTTGCACCTGCTGCTGTGTTGCAGGTGTCTCTCTCAGCTGTGGAGATTGACGCCACAGCTGTTCCCCCCTCCCATCAGTGTGTTTATTTTCATGCGCGGTTTCGCACTTTTACTCGGCTCCGCGAGCCATTTTTGTAGTCCTGAGCCCGGGACTTCCACTGACCTGAGGGAGCGGGCTTCTCTCTCCACGGCGGGCCTCCTTGGACAGGTAAGGCCTTCACCTTCTTCTTCCAACGTTCTTTCTTCTTCTCTTCTTCCCGTTGTTTTCGACTTTTCTCTCTTCGCTGCCATTTTCTTCTCACCTTTATTTTTACTTTGTTTTAAATTTTAATCTTGTACCTTTGTGTTTTGTGCGTTTTTTTTTTAACTTTTCCGGAGAGAGCTGAAATTCCCTGACCGGCCACTACTCCATCATGTGACTCCTCCCTTAAAGATATTTCTTCAGGAGTTCGAAAATCTTCCCATGCCCAGGTTCAGACTTGGCAACCTTGGTCCGGTGTGGGATGGACTAGACTTTTTATTGGTAACTGGAGTCTGATACCCACAGCCCTTATAGCAGCTGGACTCGCTATTCTGGCCATTATGATGCTCCCCTGCTAAAGACTTGTGTGCAGTATTTAATTCAACGGACCCCTCGTCAGATTACTTTAATCCAAAGGATGTATGTTTCCCAAATTCTGTCTGATGATGCTGAGACTGCAGTTTATTTACTGACCAGCTGGGAAAAAGACCAAGTTTGCAAGTAATACATTTCAGTTGAGAGATCAGTATCACTGATCTAAAAGAAAAGTGAGGATTGTGAGAGATGAGTAAAACTGATATAAAAATATGAAGATGAGGAAATTAGTATAGATATATGTGTAATGAATAAAGCCAGTATGAATAGGATAAGAATAGATATTAGAATGTAGGAAGTAAAGTTAGTCTGAATAAGATAAGGGTCTTCTAGCCTTTTAGACAGAATCAGCAAGTTCACCAGTATGAATAAGATAAGGATAGATAATAGATAATAGAATGTAGGAAGTAAAGTTAGTCTGAATAAGATAAGGGTCTCTAGCCTTAGACAGAATTAGCAAGTTCTGCATGTAAGAAGTTAGTCAGCCCTGAGAGTCAGGAAGGTGTGAATAAGGGCAATGACATGATGGGACACCGACAGGATACCCCCTGGTCCTCCAAGTTCACAGAAATAGCATGTAGGCAGACAGGATTGCCTCATGCCAAACTCATCCAGGAGGCAGAAGAATGTAAGGGGGAGGGTACTTCTATACTGAAATCAACTGTATAAAAGTTGGGTGAGCCCCAGTGTATGTGTGTATTCCCAGGGTAAGGGGAAGCACCCAACTTTGCATTGTTGTATAATAAATGTTCTTTGTTCTCAATTTTTGTCTCGAGCAATTTCTGTGAAGGTACTTCTATTTCTAACACTAATAAATCCTAATTCCAAAGAATCATCTTCCAAAGCATGAGCTGAATATCCCGAATCTCGATCTCTTTCATCCAACAAATCAAACTCTGTGGCTATTCCTTTATGTGGTTTTAATTCGTTGATCGAATGGATAAACATTTTCCATAGCTTCGCCACAAGACTTTCACAATGGTGAATAACAATTTACTGTGTAATAGATATACAAAGATATATAGAGATACAAAAGGTATTTAAAGACACAAAAACAAAGGTACA
Organism: Narcine bancroftii; assembly: GCF_036971445.1. Classification (NCBI taxonomy): domain Eukaryota; kingdom Metazoa; phylum Chordata; class Chondrichthyes; order Torpediniformes; family Narcinidae; genus Narcine; species Narcine bancroftii. The sequence continues at coordinate 208,616,225 of NC_091473.1, read as the reverse complement.
AAAGGAGGAGTCACGTGATGTAGTGGCCGGTCGGGGAACTCCAGCCCTCTCCGGAAAAGTTTTAAAAAAAACATAGAAGACACAAAGGCACAAACACAAAAATTAAAATAAAGTGAAAGTAAAGGTGGGAAGAAAATGGCAGTGAAGAAAGAAAAGTCGAAAGCAATGGGAAGAAGAGAAGAAGAAAAGACATCGGAAGAAGAAGGTGAAGGCCTTACCTGTCCGAGGAGGCTCGCTGTGGAGAGAGAAGCCCGCTCCCTCAGGTCAGTTGAAGTCCCGAGCTCGGGACTACAAAAATGGCTCGCAGAGCCAAGCAAAAGTGCGCAAGACAAAAAAAACACTGACGGGAGCGGGGACCAGCTGAGGAGTCGATCTCCACAGCTGAGAATGACAGCCACAGCACAGCAGCAAGAAGAGAACATAGAAAACAATGAGAACAAGAAAGAAGAGATCAAGGAACAACAGATGACCAACCCAGAGGAAGAAGAAGAAGAAGAACACAGAGAAATGGAAGAAGAAGGGAAAGGCAAGACAATGGATATATTTTTTTAAAAGAATATATGGAATCAGAAAAAAAAATGGCAATCACAAGAATTTAGTGAAATAAAAAGAAGAATTAAAAGTACAGAAGAAAAAATGAATAGATTAGAGATGGTCATGTCAGATATAGGAAAAAGAGTGGACAAGGTGGAAGAACGAGAAACAGCCGTAGAAATGGAAGTAGAGGACTTAAAAGAGAAATTAGAAGAATCTAATAAAAAAGTTAAAGAGACACAAGAGCTGTTAGCTCAGAAGATAGATATAATGTAAAATTATAATAGAAGAAATAATATAAAGATAGTGGGCCTTAAGGAAGATGAAGAAGGCAAGAATATGAGAGAATTTATAAAAGATTGGATCCCAAGGGTCCTAGGAAGACCAGAATTACAGGAAGAAATGGAAATAGAAAGGGCACATAGAACATTAGCCCATAAACCACAGCCACAACAAAAACCAAGATCCATTTTAGTAAAATTCCTAAGATATACAATGAGAGAAAATATATTGGAGAAAGCAATGAAGAAAATAAGAGAAGACAAAAAGCCACTGGAATTCAAAGGTCAAAAAATTTTTTCTATCCAGACATAAGTTTTGAACTCCTGAAGAATACAGCAAAAACGATCTTATGGAAAAAAGGATATAAATTTATGCTAAAGTACCCAGCGGTGCTTCAAATTGTTATTCCAGGGCAGCAAAACAGACTATTCTTGTTTCCGGAGGAGGCACAAAAATTTGCACAACAACTACAAGACAGATAGAGAGATGAAGACATGTAACGAGAGCAAAAATGACCATGAAATTTATGTATGTGTGTAAATGGGTATATATATATATATATATATATATATATAATAAATATGTGTGTGTATGTATATATGTGTGTACATGAGTGTATGCGCATGTAATGGAAAATATATAGAGTATAGATAAGAATTAATAAGGGAAAGAAAGGGAAGAGAGGAAGTAAGGAGGGAATTAAGAGAGTGACCTTTGTTGTATATGAAAATTGGAATCTTTTCTGGGGGGGGCTGTGTGGGGAGGAGTTACGGTCACTGCAAAATCAGTTGACGTTTGCAAGTGAATTCGCAAATCCAAATGGAGAGGGGAGATGTGGTTGCCCGACAAGGGATAAAGAGCAAATCAGGAAAGGGAGGGGATAGTGGGGTTAAAGAAATTTTAGATAGGAGAATAAGGGAAATGTTTGATGTTTTAGAAATGTTGTCTTATAAAGTGTTCAAATCAAGAAAGCTGAAATGGATAAGAAGGAAAGGTGATGATGGAGAAACGGAAAGGGAAGATAAAGAAAGTATGAAATGGCTATGTTGAACTATATGACTTTAAATATTAAGGAATACATAACCAAATCAAAAGGAAGAAACTGCTAAATTTACTGAAAAAAGAAAAAATTGATATAGCATTCGTGCAAGAAACACATTTAACTGAAATGCAGCATGCAGCACAAGAAATTAAAGAGAGATTGGGTAGGACATGTAACAGCAGCGTCATATAATTCAAAAGCTAGAGGAGTAGCAATTAAAATAGAAGAGGAAATAATAGATCCAGCAGGGAGATATGTAATGATAAAATGTCAGATATATTCGGAGTTTTGGAATTTACTCAATGTATATTCACCTAACGAAGAAGATCAAAAATTTATGCAAGATATTTTTTGAAGATAGCAGACACGCAAGGGAACATACTAATAGGAGGGGATTTCAACCTTAATTTGGATTCAAACATGGATAAAACTGGGAAAAAAAATTAACAGAAAGAACAAAGTAACCAAATTTATAATTAAATCAATGCAAGAAATGCAACTTTTGGATATATGGAGGAAACAACAGGCAAAGGAAAAGGAATATTCATATTATTTGGGTAGACAAAAAACATACTCAAGAATAGACCTATTTCTGTTATCAGCTCGCATGCAAGACAGAGTTAGAAAAACAGAATATAAAGCTAGAATATTATCGGACCACTCACCCCTGATATTGACAATAGAGTTAGAGGACATCCCTCCAAGAATGTATAGATGGAGATTAAACTCCATGCTACTTAAAAGGCAGGATTTTAGAGAATTCATTGAAAGACAAATTAAAATGCACTTTGAAATAAATACAGAATCAGTGAAAGATAAGTTTATACTATGGGATGCAATAAAAGCGTTCATTAGAGGGCAAATAATAAGTTATGTAACCAAGATGAAGAAGGACTATAATCAGGAAACAGAGCAGTTGGAAAGGGAAATAGCAAATATAGAAAAAGAATTAGCAATGAAGGAAGACACAACTAAAAGAAGAGAATTGGCAGATAAAAAAATAAAATATGAAACACTACAAACATATAAGGTGGAGAAGAACATAATGAAGACAAAGCAGAAATATTATGAACTAGGAGAAAAAACACACAAAATTCTAACATGGCAGGTTAAGACAGAACAAACTAAGAGAATGGTATTGGCATCAAGGAAAAAAGACAAATAAATCACATATAATCCAACGGAGATTAATGAAAACTTCAGAGAATTCTACGAATAATTATACTAAACTGAAAACGAAGGGAAAGAAGGCAAAATAGATGAATTTTTAACTAAAATTGAACTACCAAAATTACAAATAGAGGAACAAAATAAATTAACAGAATCATTTGAAATAGTAGAAATACAAGAGATAATAAAAAAACCTACCGAATAATAAAACACCAGGAGAAGATGGATTCCCAATAGAATTCTATAAAACATTTAAAGATTTATTAATTCCTCCCCTCCTGGAAGTAATCAACCAGATTGATAAAACCCAAAGCTTACCAGATTCATGTAAAACAGAAATAATTACAGTAATACCAAAGACAAGGAAAGATCCACTCGCACCAGCGTTATATGGACCAATATTTTTACTTAACACAGATTATAAGATAATAGCTAAACTATTAGCAAACAGATTAGCCGACTATGTACCAAAAATAGTAAATCTAGACCAAACTGGATTTATTAAAAAAAGACGAACAACAGACAATATTTGTAAATTTATTAACTTAATTCATGCAGTAGAAGGAAATAAAGCTCCAACAGTAGCGGTGGCTTTAGACGCAGAGAAGGCCTTTGACAGAGTAGAATGGAATTATTTATTCAAAGTACTACAAAAATTCAGTTTACCAGAGAAATATATTAATTGGATTAAAGCATTATATAAGGGGCCATTGGCGAAAGTGACTTTAAATGGATATATATCAAAACAATTTAACATAAGCAGATCAACAAGGCAGGGATGCCCACTATCACCCTTATTGTTCACGTTAGCCATAGAACCACTAGCAGTACTGATAAGAACAGAAAATAAAATAAAAGGGATAAAAATAAAAGACAAGGAATATAAAATCAGTTTATTTGCAGATGACGTTATAATATACTTAACAGAACCAGAAATATCAATAAAAGAATTACATAAGAAATTGAAGGAATATGGAGAAGTGTTGGGATACAAGATTAACGCAAATAAAAGTGAAGCAATGCCAATGAATAATGCGTATTTCTCAAAATTTAAGAAAGAATCACCATTCAGATGGCAACGCAAGCAATACGATACCTAGGTATACAAATAAATAAAAACCTCGACCATCTATATAAACTCAATTATTATCCACTAATGAAAAAAATTACAGGACGACTTAGAGCATTGGAAAGATTTACCACTAACACTAATAGGAAGGATAAACTGTATTAAAATGAACATTTTCCCAAGGATATTATACCTATTTCAGGCATTGCCAATACACTTGACAGAGAAATTCTTCAAGGAGTTAAAGAAAATAATAAGGAAATTTTTATGGAAAGGGGGGAAACCGAGGATAGCACTAGATAAATTAACAGAATGGTATAAACAAGGAGGCTTACAACTGCCAAACTTTAAGAATTATTATAGAGCAGCACAATTAAGATACCTATCAGATTTTTATCAAACAAGGGAAAAGCCAGATTGGACTAGATTAGAATTAGATAAAATAGGGGAAAAGATACCTGAACACATATTATATAAATGGGATGAAAAATTGGTACAACGTAGAAGTTCTCCAGTATTACATCATCTACTCAATATTTGGAAGAAGATTCATGTAGAAAGGAATAAAACAAATTACCAACTACCAAAACTAATACTGACGCAAAATCAGCTAATCCCTTTTACAATAGATAACCTTTCCTTTAGAGAATGGGAGAAAAAAGGGATCAAAAGAATAGAAAATTGCTTTTCAGGAAATAAATTATTATCCTTTGAACAAATGAAGGATAAGTAATATAGCTCATGATACAGTGTTGGCATACTATCAACTGAAATCCTACTTGAAGGACAAATTGGGAAGCAGTCTGAGGTTACCAGAGTGAAGTAATTTTGAATATGTGGTTACAGACACAATGATAATCAAAAAATTTATAACAAACATGTATATTAAACTACAAGAAAAGAAGAACGAGGAAACAAATAGTAAAACTAAACAAAAATGGGAACAAGATCTAAACATAAAGATAAAGAAGGAAACATGGGAGAAGTTATGCTCAGAAACTATGAGAAATACAATAAATATGAGGTTATGTATGATACAATATAACTGGATACCCAGACTATACATTACACCTCAAAAGTTAAATAAATGGGACCCAACAGTATCTGACAGATGTTTTCGCTGTAAAAAGGAAATGGGAACAACAATTCATGCAATATGGAAATGTGAGAAAGTGAAAAATTTTTGGGAAGATCTAAACCAGATATTAAATAAAATCACAAAAAGCAATATACCAGAAAACCCAGAGATCTTCCTCCTAAGTAACATAAAAAACAAAGAATTTGGGCTTGATTTGGATGGTGCACAAAAAAGATTTGTTAGGATAGCCCTAGCTGTAGCAAAAAAATATATTATGTCAGCCTGGAAATTAGAAGATAACTTGAGAATACAACAATATTATATAGAAATGAATAAATGTATTCCATTAGACAAAATAACATATAATTTAAGAAATAATATTACAATATTTGAACAAATATGGGAGCCATACATGAAACACAATAGAGAAAACCTACCGGGGACATCTACCACCTATAATGACAGAAGGAGAAGGGAATGAAAAGAATTAACTCAGTGGAAATTCTTGTTTGTTTTTATTGAGTGACAACATTGTTTGACGGGTTTAATGTATCTTAGATTCTGAACTTTAAATGAATGGGAGGGGAGGTAGGGAGGGTGGGATGGGAAGGGGGTGGGGAGAAAATGACACTGTATATATTTGAAAAGGAAAATGTATGTATCTTGATCAATGTGGTTTATAGTGTGAAAAATAAAAAATTTAAAAAAAAACAAAGATACAAAATTTCAAAGAAAAATTTCTTGTGCTCACACTTCCTCCACATCTTGTGGAATGAGACCAAGCGAGTAGACTGGGTGGCTACAATGACATGTTACATCATAGTCATTATGGTAACACTATAAACAACAGTTCTCTTAAAGAGATAGGGTGGCGGTGTGAGCAGTGGAAGAAACACAGCCAGCATGTTGAGGATCGTTAAGGACAGTTTTTATTCAAATCCAGCATGCCCCTTTAAGGGCAGCATGAGCTCAGTCACCTGGTGCATTGTGACATCATAATCGCTGCCCAGGGTGCGCGCTGGAAGGGATGCTGGAGTCAGAGAGAAACCTCTGACGATGTCACTTCCCCATGGCTGCCCCGCCACGTGGCGATACAAGCGGGGCCGGTTCGCCATGAGGATGTGCACTGCCATACAACTGCCCCAGAAGTGGCTACGTGTCCTGTTGCTTTGGTGGCTGGACCCGGCGCTTGGGCGCAGCCGCCTGCACCGGCTGTGTTAAGTCCAGATGGGCCGCCTTCAGGCGGTCAACCGTAAAATGTTCTTCTCTTCCCCCCAACATCCAAGGTGAAGGTTCCGCCGTTCTGGTAGAATACTTTGTATGGCCCCTCATACAGTCGCTGTAGCGGTGCACCTTGTGGTCCCCTCCACACGAAAACGAATTGGGCCGAGTCGAGCTCTTTGGGGAGATGAAACGGCTGGGTGCTGTGGAGTACCAGGGGTGGGGGAGCTAGGGAGGCCAGTTGCCTGCGTAGGTTCACCAGCAGGTCTTTGTCAGTGGCCGTGGTGTTAGGGTGTGTGCTGAAAAACTTACCCGGCAGGGAAAGCGGTGCGCCATAGACCATCTCTGCTGCTGAAACCTGCAGGTTTCACAATGGGTGAATGGTGCTGTCCTAATCCCGAGGAGGACCCAGGGTAGTTCATCCACCAAGTCTGGTCCAGAGAGCCTGGCCTTAAGTGATGCCTTCAGGTGCCTGTGGAACCTCTCCACCAACCCGTTGGACTGCGGGTGGTATGCTGTGGTGTGGTGGAGCTTGACCCCCAGGAGATTCACCATCTAGTCCACAGGGCAGATGTGAACTGCGCCCCTCTGTCACTAGTGATGTGCGCCGGGTCTCCGAAACAGGTGATCCATTGGCTGACCAGAGTCTCGGCACACATCTTAGTGGAGGTCTCCTTAATCGGGACGGCCTCCAGCCACCTTGTGGCCCGATCCACCACCGTGAAGAGGTAACGAGCCTCCTTGGACACCGGCAAGGGCCTGATGACATTAACGTGGATGTGTTGGATCTGCGAACCACCGGGTCAAAGTTCTGGAGGGGGGCTTGTCACTGGACCTTGGAGGTCTGGCACCTGGTACAGTTCCTGGCCAGTTCCACCACCTCCTTCTTCAGCCCGTGCTACACAAACCACTCCGCGACCATCCACACAGTTGTCTTTACAGCTGGGTGAGCGAGGTTGTGGATCAGACTAAAGACCTTTGCCCTCCAGTGCGGCAGGACCACCGGGTGCGGCGTGCCTGTTGAGATGTCACAGATCAATGTGTCCGGGCTGCTGGGCACCTGGACATCCTTGAGTTTGAGGCACGAGATGGTGGTCCGCAAGGCCTGCGTCTCTGCATCATTCCTCTGTGCCTGAGCCAGTTGTTCGTAATCCAGGCTGGGCACGAGAGTGTTGATGGTTGGACGGGAGAGCCCATCCGCCATTACATTGTCATTGCTGACCCTGTGTTAGATGTCGGTCATGAACTCAGACATGTACGAGAGGGGGCGCTGCTGTCTGGCAGACCACGGATCCTTGGCCATCACCAGTGCTTGAGTGAGGGGCTTGTGATCTGTGAAGCCTGTGAACGGCCTGCCCTTGAGGAAATGGCGGAAATTCTGGATGGCCAAATACAGCGCCAGGAGCTCCCAGTCGAAAGCGCTGTATTTGAGCTCCGGGCGCAGCTGCTTGCTGAAAAAGGCCAGCAGGCACCATTGTCCATTGAGCCACTGTTCCAGAATCCCCCCCCCCCGCTCTGGCCATGGGTGTACCAGCAGCATGGCACTGGCTAGAGCCTCCTTTGTCGCGATGAAGCCCTGTCCGCTCCTCTGACCACGATAAAGTCTTTTCTTTGGTGGTCATGAGTGCAAACAATGGGTGAATGGTGTGGACGGCTCCGGGGATGAAACGATGGTAAAAGTTCACCATCCCCGCGAACTCTTGGAGGCCTTTCAGGGTGGAGGGTTTGGGGAATCATTGAACAGCCATTACCTTCTCTGGCGTCGGCGCGGCTCCAGCTGCTGAAATAGTGTTCCCCAGGAAATGGAGGGACTTCTTGCTGAACTGGCATTTGGACTGGCAGTTGGCTGCATTGACCGTGAGGCCGAAGTCTGCCAGCCGGGCAAAGAGTGTGCGGAGGTGGGCTTTGTGTTCGTGGTTGCGACTGGCAATGAGAATATATCGTCCACGTAAATGAACACAAAGTCCAGGTCTTTTCCAACCACGTCCATAAGGCGCTGGAATGTTTGGGCCGCATTCTTTAAACCAAAGGGCATACGCAGGAACTCAAAGAGGCTAAGAGGGATGATTATGGTTGTCTTACCCACGTCATCTGGATGCACCGGGATCTGATGGTATCCCTGCACGAGGTCCTCTTTGGAGAAGACCCATACGCCATGGAGGTTCGTGGATAAGTCCAGTATGTGGGGTACCTGTCGGGGGTGGATGTGTCATTCAACTGACGGTAGTCCCCACACGGTCTTCAGCCCCCAGACAATTTTGGGATCATAATGAGTGGCGATGCTCCGGTGCTGTCCGAGCGCCGGACAATTCCCAGTTCCTGGAGCCTGGAGAACTACTCCTTTGCCTGCTGGAGCTTCTCAGGTGACAGCCATCTGGGTCTAGCATGCAGTGGGGGACCCCATGTGGCGATGAGGTGGAAGACCCCATGCTGGGGCAGGGCAGTGTTGAACCATGGCTCTAAGATGGCGGGGAATTTGTGGAGGATCTCGAACGTCCCTGGTGGCAGCTACGTTGGCAATTTTGGGCCTGTGGGCTTCTGCTGTGTCCAGTCGGGTGGAATAGAATGTTCGGGCATTGACCAGCCTTTTGCCCTTCATGTCAACCAGTAGGCTGTGAGCTCTGAGGAAGTCGGCCCCTAACAGCATGGTGTCCACGGAGACTAGGACGAACTTCCAGTGGAACTTTTCCTTCCCGATCTGGATCTGTGCCCTATGGGTGCCGTAGGTCCTGATGGTGGAGCCATTGGCCATTCAGAGGGTTGAACCTCAAGATCGGGTGCAAGTCTCTAATGCTGTGAGGGGAAGGACACTGAGCTCATCCCCTGTGTCCACCAGGAATCGGCAGCCGGTGGATCTGTCTGTCACATGAAGGAGGCTGTTTGTGTGGCCAGCTGTCGCAGCCATCAACGGCGGCTGGCCTGGTCATTTCCCTGAAACGTGCTGGACTGGCGGCACTTACGGGCTTGCATTCTCCAGAGCTGGTGGTAGAAACACCAGGTCTACTGGCCCTACTCTGGCTTGGTCTTGGGAGCGGCTTGTGCTCGTCTGGTTTCTGGTTGTGCCACCTGTTTGAGGGCTGTCTTGTTCTCTCTCTTTGTGCCTGGAAGCCCATTGCTAGGGAGTTAGCCTGAAAGTTCCAAGCAGCAGGTCTTTGAGGGCGGTGTACTTGCTCATAGCTGAGGGGTGGTGGATGATGTCATCCACCCTCGTTGCCGTATCTTGGTCCAGAGCGTTCATAATATGATAGAACATGGTGGCGTCTGAGGAGATGTTGCGGAGTTGAAATTGTGCTTCCGCCTGCCCGAACCAAGTTCTTGGTCGATAGGTCCAAAAGGGAAGAAAGCTTGATGGAGACAGTGTTAACCTTTGTAGAATCCAGGGTGTTTTGAATCCAGAAAAATATCTGGCCTCATCGGGGTCACTACTGTGGCGGTGTGAGCAGTGGAAGAAACACAGACACCACATTGAGGGTCGATAATGACAGTTTTTATTCAAATTCAGCACTCAGTGAGTGTGTTGGTGAGTACAGGGGGTTCTGGGGAGTGTGTCAAGGTGTACAGGGGTGTCAGCGAGTGTGTCAGGCTGTACAGGGGGTCTCAGTGAGTGTGTAAGGGTATATAGGGGTCCCAGGGAGTGTGTCAGGGTGTTCAGGGGTGGCAGTGAGTGTGTCAGGATGTACAGAGATCTCAGTGAGGATGTCAGGGACTACAGGAGTTTCTGTGAGTATGTCAGTATGTACAGGGGTTCCAGATGAGTTTGTCAGGGTGTACAAGGGTCCCGGGGAGTGTTTCAGGGTGTTCAGAGGGTCCAGGGAATGTGACAGGGTGTACAAGGTTCTCAGTGGGTGTGTCAGGGTGTACAGGGGTCTCAGTCGGTGTGTCAGGGTGTACAGGGGTTACGGGGAGTGTGTCAATGTGTTCAGAGTCTTGGTGAGTGTTGTCGGACTCTGGCTTTACCTGACTCTTAATTTAGTCTATGTGTGGTCTGAGTCCAGCGTGTTCTTTGAATGAAGTGATAGGAGAAGGTATTCGGTTCAAAAGTCAATTTATTACACAGCACAAGAATAAAACTTAACAGACCTCTGGGTCAGTCATTAGTTCATAGGTCACCTGCACAGTGAGCTATTCCCCAAGACTAACCCCTATTGTCCAGTTGGCTCAGTTTATATAGATCAACCTTATCATACAGATCAAAAGTTGGCTTCCTTTGCTAGATTTCATTATCATACAGAACAAAAGTTGTCTTCCTTTGCTAGATCTTTTTGCATAAGGGTTATCACAAGTCATCTCCTGTTTTGCAGATATCTGGCGTGTAGCACTCCCATCTTAATCCTCCAGGCCAGACTATCCTGTTGATTGGATCAGAAATTAATTCATCCCCAGATATTTCTAATCACCATTCTGTCCCTGTCTGGCCAATTTCTGCTGTTCTCTTTAACACCTCCTCATGCCTTAATCTTCCTCCTAGACTGGTTTTCCATTCCCTTTGTTTCTTGCAGGCCATTCTTTGTTCTGGTCTGGCCTGTGTCTCCTGTGCTACTCACCACCTCCTTCAGTTTGAGCATTCCTCCTAAATCGTTTTATGCATTTCCTCTCCCTGTATTTGGGAGCAGACAATTTTGCTCAGCCAACTTTGCTCCATGCTGTGATTGCCACTTAATCACATTCCTCTTTTTCCCTGAACCATGCAGTAAATATAAAATTATTAATTAATCATTTCTTTCATAATGTTTTCACCCCTAGATTCCAACAGTCCCGTTTTTGGTCTCAGGAAACTGAGACCAACCACCTGTTACCTTATGGGACCAAGACCTCAGGAGTTTTTGCAAGGACCGGCATCTCCGACCCCTTGTTAAACTTAACCTCACAAACTTGGCCATTATGAACACACTTCAGTTCAGTGGGGGCCCCAACAGTGTTCAGAAACGTCAGTCCAATCTGCAAAGTACTGTTTCAGTTCGTTATGGGCCTCCCAGGCTGACCACAAACCCTTTGTACAGTTGTTTCCTTCTCCAGATGCTTCAAGGGCTAGGAACAACATCACCCATAGTCCCCACATAGTGTCCATCACAGCCCCCTAAATTCTGTTGACTTCAATATAGAAATATCACTTCGAATACTGAAATACAGTCACCGTAGTCCAATAGTCTCTTTAAAAAGGGACGTGTTAAGTGCTCTTAGTCCGTGGTTTCTTCACAGAGTCCCAGTCATCTCCGTTCGAATCTGTTCCAGTGTCCGTGTTGGTGGGTCCGTTGCTGCACACTGACTCCAAGGATACCACGTCTCGCCTTTTCCCTGTAGTCGAACCGCGTGGGACATCCTCTCCACCACTCTGTAGGGTCCTGTCCACCTGGGCTCCGACCACTTTCATTTGATGACCTTTAGCAGAACCCACTCCGCGACTGAAGGTATCGGTGTTTCCTCTTTTCTGTTGGGACTTGTGACCTGTTGTGAAAAATCTGACACCAGAGCCGTTAGTTTATCATAATAAAGCTTGCATCCCATTGAACTTACCTCATTCTTCGTAGTCTGAATTTGCCCCGTTTGTAGTTCATATGGAGTAAATCCTGTCACAGAACTTACTGAACTCTTTATTGACATTAATGCCAGGGGCAACGCATCCACCCAATTTAGTTTGGTCCGTGCATGTACTTTCCCGATCTTACCTTTTATTGTTTGGTTCATCCTCTCCACTTTCCCTTGGGATTGTGGATGGTACACCGTTCCAAAGGCATGTTTCAATCCCAACATCGCTTCTATCTCCTGTAGATCGTTATTCTTAAAATGACTTCCATTATCGGACCTAATTTTTCTAGGAAATCCGTGTCTCGGAATATACTGGTTGATCAGGAATTTACATACCGTCCTTGCATCTTCTCTTTTGGCAGGGATTGCCTCCGGCCACCCTGTGAACACATCTACTGCTACTAAGAGGTATCGATAGCCACTTACCCTCTCAATCATGTCCGTATAACCAAGTACGATTTCCTGCCCTGGTAACTTAGGTAACGGGAATTGTCCTTCATGTGGCTTTACAGTCGCCTTGACATTGAAAGTTATACATACCTCACTCTCTAAAATGGTTCTCCACCATCGCCGGCAGGAAAGGGTGCCACCTATGTATCAAGTACCTTATCATCTGCTTCTTTCCACAGTGTGTTAGCCCATGCGCCTCCTCGAGGAGGGGTTTCATGAGTCCAGATGGTAAAACTGGCCTCCCGTCTATCGATCTCCATAGTCCTTGATCCTCGGTTGCCCCCCTTTCCTCCCATACCATCCTTTCCTGAGGTGATGCCTTTGCTTGTTCCTGTATTATTACTTCTACCCTACACAGTGGTAATAAGTCATGTGCTGTTCTGTCAGCCTGTATCATAATAAACTGAGGGCCGTATCCTGCTGCCCTTTTAGCGGCCATATCCGCTTCCTGATTTTTTCCGAGCCACCATCGTATCTGTTCTATCATGTCCTTTACATTTAAGAACTGCTTATGCCCTTGGTTTCAGGAGTGTCTCCGCCAGTTTCCTAATGTTCTTCTCGTGTTTAATTGGGGTCATTGCTGCTGTTAAAAACCCACTTCTAATCCATTGACTAAGCTCAACCTGTATTGTCCCTACCACATATGCCGAGTCTGTATATATATTGACCTCCTTCCCTTCTGCCCATTCTAATGCTGCTATCATTCCCTGTAGTTCTGCGAGTTGTGCTGACTCCTTTCCTCTCACTGTCCCTGTAATGCTTTCTTCAAATCCTCCTGTAGTTTTTCGTACCACCGCATAGGCAGCTTTCAATCCATCTGTGGGGTGTCTGTAACAACACCCATCTGTAAACAAGGTTTCATCTGGTTCTCTTAAGGGTGTAGCCTGTAAATCAGGTCTTAATTTAATATCCTTTACTACCCTCTTCTCACAACAGTGTGGTTCTCCCTCTCCCATATTGTCTGCCATGTTAATGCCTTCATGGGTAAACATAACATTTGGAGCATTAAGGATCTTTTCTAGTCTCGTCTGCCTTAGCGAAGTCATTGTAAATGCTGTCGAGCTCACAAATGCTACAATACTATGTGTTGTTAATACCGTCAGGCCATGTCCCATTACTATGTGTGCCACCTTTTGTAAAATCTTTGCTACTCCCGCTGCATGTCTCGTACATGGTGGATGTCTGTCTTCCGTCGGGTCTAGTGTGATACTCACATACATGAGCACACATCTTCCACCCACTTTTTTCTGAAAAAGAACACCATCAATTGTGTGTGCTTTTTCAGAAACATCCAAAAAGAAAGGTAGTTTATAATTTGGAATCGCCAAATCTATAGCGGTTGTAAGAGCTTGCTTCAATAGAATAAAACTCATCTCAGCCTGTGCAGTCCAATCAAGTGTAGCTCCCAGATTCCTCATCCCCTGCTCATTCACCAAAGTTCGCAGTGGATGTGTCAACTCACCATATGATGGGATAAACTGCCTACTATAACCTGACAAACCCAAAAACGAAAGCATTTCCTTAACTGTCTTTGGTTTTGGATGATGTAGTATCGCTGTTCGATGTGCAGGGGAAATCCCTGTGCCTTTCGCTGAGACCATTCTACCTAAAAAGGTGACCACCTGTCTGCAGCATTGCAGCTTTGAGCGAGAGACTTTAAAGCCTGCCTTGAACAGCTGCACTAGCAGGAGACAGGTGGCCTCCAAACAGGAAGTATGATCAGGTGCTGCTAATAGGATGTCATCTACATACTGGATCAGAACTACCCCACCTGGCAGTGCTAGCCCTCCCCAGCTGTTCTTTCAACACCTGATTGAAAATCCCTGGAGATGGGATAAAGCCCTGCGGAAGCCTAGTATACCGCAACTTTCTACCTTTATACGTGAACGAAAACACATCTCTTAATGGTTCTGCCAGCGGCAAGCAAAAGAAAGCATTCGCTAAATCTATGCAAGAGAACCACTTGTGGTTAGGGGTTAAAGCAGTCATGGCAGTATATGGGTTTGGTACTGGAACTGTGGGTGTTCTCACAATACCATTGATGCGCCTTAAGTCATGGGCCATCCGATATTTGCCCGTGTCTTGTTTAGGAACAGGTAAGATGGGTGAATTCCAACTAGAACACAAATGTTCCAACACCCCTGAATACATAAGGCCATCAATGGTATCTGCCAAACCTTCCTCAGCTTCAGGTTTGTGGGGATACTGCATCTGCCAAATAGGGGTGTAATCTGACAGTTCGAAGGTTATGGGATCAACCTGCTGACAACAACCCACATCTGCTGATCCCACTGACCACAGGTTCTCAGGGAGAGAATCTAGCATAGGGGCTGAGTCGGGGTGATCCATCTTCTCTCTACCATGAAAGCGTTCAATCTGTCTATGCTCAAGGAGGACTCGATCATATTTCGGGGACAAAATCCTGTATGCCTGACCAGATGAGGAGAACTGCACTGTCGGTATTTGGGTATCGGACCAGTCACTTAGGGACATCAAGTTCCGACACATCGGTCCCAAATCTTTTGCCTGGTGAGTAGTGCCAATTGCAAGGGTGACATGAGGAATGGCCTCACCTGCCATCTCATACCATTCCAGCTGTTCAGATGTCAGTGCCACTGTAGCGGCCACTCCCTCCTTTCCTACCACTATGTAGTCCGAATTAATTTCCCATAGCATGCCCTCTACCTCTTCATAAAAGGCATGCTGATACATTTTATCCCCATCCCTATCGTAAAAGAGGGTCATATGGGGGGGGTCCAAGGGAGGGTTATACGGGTGTAATGTCTGGATCCATGGCTTCCATTGATTATAAAGCTTTAGCAGCCCTCCCTTCTGTGGGTCCTCTGGTTCTAACAGCCCCCAATAAATGTCAGCCCATTGTCCCTCAGACGCGGATCCTCCAGCTGCCGCCAACAACATCTGAGAACCGGAATGAAGTGTAGTTACTGAACAGTTCATAGAATATCCATTTGGAAAGGTGACCTCTATTCCGCTGGGTCCACAAAGGATCGATGCTCTGCACCTGACCAACAGGTCTCTGCCCAAAAGATTGGTAGGGCACCTGGCTGACAAAATGTATTGATGTGTAAAAGTCTGTCCCGCCACAGAAGTGACTAGTGGTGTAGAAAACGGCAGATTTTCTAGTGTACCCGAGAACCCTATCAGCTGGACACTAGAGGATGATGTTTCATCTTGAAACTCAGCGCCAGTGAGTGTTGAAAATCTGGCTCCCGTATCCAATAAAAAGGATACTTCCATGTCCATTACTTTAATCTGCAGGAAAGGGTCTGCCAACCTAGCCTGCTCGTGGGTGCTCGGGCTCCGTCACTGTGGGCAATATAGCTCCTCCTCTGTCAGCAAAGGGAATTGTCTCTTCGGAGCTAGAGCCGCATAGGGTGCCTGATGTACGGGGGGTGGCACTGACGATCTCTGGGGCTGGACCCAATGCTCATTTTGTGGTGGTCCATATCCCCTTCCCTCAGTGTCCCGAGGATCCCAAGCTAGGGGGCAGTCTCTCTTCCAGTGTCCTGGCTGACCGCATACAAAACATACGGCTGGTTGCATTCGTGGAGCACCCCGACCTCTCCCTCTTACTCGGAATCCCCCCATTGGACCTCCCGTTCTGCCCACATAGGTGGGACCCGGTGCCCAATTTGGGGCCGGGTGCCAACTCGTATTATTCCCTTGTGGTGGCTGCGGTGGCTGCTGAATCATCTGGTTCGCACCCTTTGAGGAATTCTTTTTTGTCTCATTTGCCTTTTTCCTAGCCTCTTCCAATTGAAGCTTAAGGAGTTGCACTTGTGCCGACTCCGTAGTTTGTTTGTCCTCCTTTTGCTTAGCCCTGTAACGTTTCATATGATGGGTGAAATGTTTTTCCCATTGCTCATTCGAGCAGCCAGGAATATGGAGGAGTCACGTGATGGAGTAGTGGCCGGTCGGGGAACTCCAGCCCTCTCCAGAAAAGTCGGGAAAAACAAGTGAAAATACAAAGGCACAGAAATACAAGTTAAAGAAAAGTGAGTATAAAGGTGGAAAGAAGATGGAGACAAAAGGAGAAAAATCAAAATCAACGGAAAGAAGAGAGGAAGAGAAGACAACGGAGGAAAAAGGTGAAGGCCTTACCTGTCCGAAGAGGCCCGCTGTGGAGAGAAGACCCCACTACCTCAGGTCGGTAGAAAGAGAACTACAACAATGGCTCACAGAGCCGAGTAAAAGTGCGCAACCGCGCATGCGCGACTCCTCGCGCATGCGCGATGCGCATGAAAAAAAACACACCGACGGGAGGGGGGACCAGCTGGGGAGTCGATCTCCACAGCCGGCAACGACAGCTGCAGAACACCTGCAGCAAGAAGAGACCACAGAAGACAATGGAAACAAGAAAGAAGAGGAGGAAAGGGCAGCAAAGGAACAACAGATGGTCAACCTAGAGGAAGAAGAAGAGGAAGAGGAAGAGTACAGGGAAATAGAAGAAGAAAAGAAAGGCAAGGTAAAGGAGGTACTTGCTCTTGTTAGAGGATACATGGAGTCATTTAAAGAATGGCAAACACAGGAATTCAATGATTTAAGAAGAAGAATAAACAACACAGAAAAGAAAATAAATAAAATGGATATGACCTTAACAGAAATGGGGAAAAAAATGGACAAGATGGAAGAACGGGCAATAGCAGCAGAAATGGAGGTAGAAGACTTAAAAAAGAAATTGGAGGAATCTAATAAAAAAACTAAAGAGACACAAGAATTACTAGCCCAAAAAATAGATATAATGGAAAATTATAACAGAAGAAATAACATAAAGATAGTGGGCCTTAAGGAAGATGTAGAAGGCAAGAATATGAGGGAGTTTATAAAAGAATGGATCCCTAAGGCCCTAGGATGTCCAGAACTACAGCAAGAAATGGAAATAGAAAGGGCACATAGAGCATTGGCCCCTAAACCACAACCACAACAAAAACCAAGATCTATTGTAGTAAAATTCCTAAGATATACTACAAGAGAAAAGGTACTGGAGAAGACAATGGAAAAAGTAAGAGAGGGCAACAAACCACTGGAGTATAAAGGGCAAAAAATCTTCATTTATCCAGATATAAGCTTTGAACTCCTAAAGAAGAGAAAAGAGTTCAATGCAGCAAAAGCGATTTTATGGAAGAAAGGATATAAATTTACACTGAAGCATCCTGCGGTATTGAAAATATTTATTCCAGGACAACAAAACAGACTATTCTCGGATCCAGAAGAAGCACGAAAATTTGCAGAACAATTACAAAAATAGACTGAGGGATGAAGACGGGTAATGAGAGCAAAAATTATCACGATTGATATGTATGTGGGTAAAGACAAAAATAGACTGAGGGATGAAGACGGGTAAGGAGGGTAAAAATGACCACGATTGATATGTATGCGGGTAAAGAGGTATAAGAGTGAATAGAGACAATGGGCATATGTGAAAGTATCTGTAATTAGAGGAAAACATAGAGAGTATAGACAAGAATTAATAAGGGAAGGTAATGGAATAGAGAGAATAAGGAGGGAACTAAAAGAGTGACCTTTGTGACATATAAAAAACGAAATCTTTTCTGGGGGGGGCTGGGTGGGGGGAAAAGAGCGGTCACTGCAAAATCAGTTGACGCTTGCGAGTGGATTCGCAAATCCAAATGGAGAGGGGAGATGTGGTTGTCCGACAAGGGATAAAGGGCAACTCAGGAGGGGAAGGGGAGATTGGGAATAAAGAAGATAGAAATAGGAGAATAAGGAAAATGTTGGATGTTGTAGGAATGTTGTCTGGTAAAGAGTTGAAAATAAGAAAACAGAAATGGAAAAGGAGGAAAGGTAATGATGGAAAAACGGAAAGAGAAGATAAACAAAATATAAAATGGCTACGCTGAACTATATGACTCTAAATATTAATGGAATACATAACCAAATTAAAAGGAAGAAACTACTAAATTTACTGAAAAAGGAAAAAATAGATATAGCATTTGTCCAAGAAACACATTTAACTGAATTGGAGCACAAGAAATTAAAGAGAGATTGGGTAGGACATGTAACAGCAGCATCGTATAATTCAAAAGCAAGAGGAGTGGCTATATTAATTAGCAAAAATGTGCCATTTAAAATAGAAGCGGAAATAATAGATCCAGCAGGGAGATATGTTATGATAAAATGTCAGATATATTCAGAGCTTTGGAATCTACTTAATATATATTCACCTAACGAAGAAGATCAAAAGTTTATGCAAGATATCTTTTTGAAGGTAGCTAATACGCAAGGGAACATACTAATAGGAGGGGATTTCAATCTGAATTTGGATCCAAATATGGATAAAACGGGGAAAAAAATTAACAGGAAGAACAAAGTAACCAAATTTATAATTAAATCAATGCAAGAAATGAAACTTGTGGACATATGGAGGAAACAAAACCCAAAAGAAAAGGAATACTCATACTACTCGACTAGACATAAAACATACTCAAGGATAGACCTATTCCTGTTATCAGCCCACATACAAGGGAGAGTTAGGAAAACGGAATATAAAGCTAGACTATTATCGGACCACTCACCCCTGTTATTGGCAATAGAGCTAGAAGACATCCCTCCAAGAATGTATAGATGGAGATTAAACCCCATGCTACTTAAAAGACAGGATTTTAGAGAATTTATTGAAAAACAATTAAAAATGTACTTTGAAGTAAATACGGAATCAGTGGAAGATAAGTTTATACTATGGGACGCAATGAAAGCATTCATTAGAGGGCAAATAATAAGTTATGCAACCAAGATGAAGAAGGACTATAATCAGGAAACAGAGCAGTTGGAAAGGGAAATAATAAACATAGAAAAAAAATTAGCAATAAAGGAAGATACAACCAAAAGAAGAGAATTGGCGGATAAAAAAATAAAATATGAAACATTACAAACATATAAGGTGGAGAAGAATATAATGAAGACAAAACAGAAATATTATGAACTAGGGGAAAAAACACACAAAATCCTAGCATGGCAGCTTAAGACAGAGCAAACTAAGAAAATGGTATTGGCAACAAGGAAAAAAGACAAACAAATTACATATAATCCAAAAGAAATTAAGGAAAACTTCAGAGAATTCTATGAACAATTATACCGAACCGAAAACGAAGGGAAAGAAGGGAAAATAGATGAATTTTTGACTAAAATTGAACTACCAAAACTACAAATAGAGGAACAAAATAAATTAACAGAACCATTTGGAACAGTAGAAATACAAGAGATAATAAAAAATTTACCAAATAATAAGACACCAGGAGAGGATGGACTCCCAATAGAATTCTACAAAACATTTAAAGACCTAATAATACCGCCCCTCCTGGATGTAATCAACCAGATTGATGAGACACAAAACTTACCAGATTCATGTAAAACAGCAATAATTACAGTGATACTAAAACAAGGGAAAGATCCACTCTCACCAGCGTCATATAGACCAATATCTCTGCTAAACACAGATTATAAGATAATAGCTAAACTATTAGCGAACAGATTAGCAGAACAGGTACCGAAAATGGTAAATTTAAACCAAACTGGATTTATCAAAAAAAGACGCACAACAGACAATATTTGTAAATTTATTAACTTAATTCATGCAGTAGAAGGAAATAAAGCACCGGCAGTAGCAGTTGCTTTAGACGCAGAGAAGGCCTTCGACAGAGTAGAATGGAATTACTTGTTCAAAGTATTGCAAAAATTCAGTTTACCGGAGAAGTATATTAATTGGATTAAAGCATTATATAAGGGACCGTTAGCGAAAGTGACAGTAAATGGACATGTATCAAAGCAATTTAACTTAAGCAGGTCAACGCGGCAGGGATGCCCACTATCACCATTATTGTTTGCGCTAGCTATAGAACCACTAGCAGAATTGATAAGAAGAGATAATAATATAAAAGGAATAAAAATAAAAGACAGGGAATATAAAATCAGTCTGTTTGCGGATGATGTGATAGTGTACTTAACAGAACCAGAACTATCAATAAAAGAACTATATAAGAAATTGAAGGAATATGGAGAAGTGTCGGGATACAAGATAAACGTAAATAAAAGTGAAGCAATGCCTATGAATAACGCGGATTTCTCAAAATTTAAGGAGGAATCCCCATTCAGATGGCAAACGCAGGCAATAAGATACCTAGGTGTGCAAATAAACAAAAACCTAGGCCAATTATATAAACTCAATTACAATCCACTAATGAAAAAATTACAGGACGATTTAGAGCATTGGAAAGAGCTACCACTAACACTGATAGGAAGGATAAACTGTATTAAAATGAACATTTTTCCAAGGATACTATACTTATTTCAGGCATTGCCAATACAACTGACAGAAAAATTCTTCAAAGAGTTAAAGAAAATAATAAGGAGATTTTTATGGAGAGGGGGGAAACCGAGGATAGCACTAGACAAATTAACAGAATGGTATAAACAAGGAGGCTTACAATTGCCAAACTTCAAAAATTATTATAGAGCCGCACAATTAAGGTACCTATCAGATTTTTATCAAACAAGGGAAAAACCAGACTGGACGAGACTAGAATTAGATAAAATAGGGGAAAAGATACCTGAACACATATTATATAAATGGGACGAAAAATTGGTACAACATAGAACTTCTCCAGTATTACACCATCTCCTCAATATATGGAAGAAGATTCATGTAGAAAGAAATAAAATAAATTACCAAATACCAAAACTAATATTGACGCAAAATAAGCTACTCCCTTTTACAATAGACAACCTTGCCTTTAGAAAATGGGAAAAAAAAGGGATTAAAAGAATAGAAAATTGTTTTTCAGGAAGTAGATTCTTATCCTTTGAACAAATGAGAGATAAGTACAATATAACGGGAGATACAGCGCTGGCATATTACCAACTGAGATCCTACTTGAAAGATAAATTAGGAAGCAACTTGAGTTTACCAGAGGGAAGTAACCTTGAATATGTGATTACAGATACAATGTTAATCAAAAGATTTATAAAAAATATGTATATTAAACTGCAAGAAAAGGAAAATGAGGAAACAAATGGTAAAACTAAACAAAAATGGGAACAAGATTTAAATATAAAGATAAAAAAGGAAACATGGGAGAAGTTATGCTCTGGAACGATGAGAAATACAATAAATACGAGGCTGCGTATGATACAATATAATTGGTTACACAGACTATACATTACACCGCAAAAGTTAAATAAATGGGACCCAACAGTATCTGATAGATGTTTTCGATGTAAAAAAGAAAGGGGAACAACAATTCATGCAATCTGGACATGTGAGAGAGTAGAAAAATTTTGGGATGATCTCAATCAGATATTAAATAAAATAACAGAAAACAATATACCAAAGAATCCAGAGATCTTTCTCCTAAGTAACATAAAAAATAAAGAATTTGGAATTGACTTGGAGGATGCACAAAAAAGATTTGTTAAGATAGCCCTAGCTGTAGCAAAAAAATGTATTATGTCAACCTGGAAATTGGAAGATAATTTGAAAATACAACAATGGTATATAGAAATGAATAAATGTATTCCATTAGAAAAAATAACATATAGTTTAAGAAATAATATTGAAATATTTGAACAAGTATGGGAGCCTTACATTAAATACAATAGCGAAAACCTACCGGGAACAAACATTACCTAAGTTGATGGAAGGAGAAGAAAAGAAAAGAATGGACTCAGTAGAATTTCTGGTGTATTTTTGTTGAATGACAACATTGTCTAACTGAATTAATGCAACCTAGATAGTATAACTAAAATGGATGAGGGGGGGGGGATGGGGGGGTGGCTTGGGAGGAGGGAGGGGGGAGGGAGAAAAAGTCACTGTAAATGTGTGGAAAAGAAAAAGTGTATATCATGGCTATTGTGATTTATGGTGTGAAAAATAAAAAATTTAAAAAAAAAAAAAAAAAAAAAAAAAAAAAAAAAAAAAGAGCAGCCAGGAATATCAGGGTTATTCTCTAACGCCTCCCTAACTCCAGCTGGCAGTCCGCTCATTACTGCAGCCCTAAAGAGTGTAGTCTGCAAGGGATCTGTGGCTGGGTGTACTCCTGCTTTATCCGTCCAACTCTCCTTACACTGACTCAAAAAAGTCGAGATCTCCTCATCGTCCTTTATGGAAAAGGTCAGGGACTGCATGACACCGGGGGGAACGGGAAACTTATCCCGCATTGCCCCTCCTACTGCCGTAGCGTGGTTGGCAAATGGCTCGGCATCGAGGCACCTAGTGATTCCTGCGATCATTTCTACCTGCTGTATCTCCCACAGCCCAAGCTGTTTACCCAATAATGCTCTCCAATCCCCTATGGCTATCTTATGTCCCATCGTATATTGGCAGAACTTTCCCATCCACGCTCCACTTCCCTCAGTCGGAGGTGGCATTTTGTCCAAAATACAATTCATGTCGGTGAATGAGAAGGGTTGATACCTTTCCCCAATTTGCAGACCCTCATAAATTAGTGGCATCTGTCTATACCTTTCTGGAAGCCGTACTTCCTCCCTGTCCCGCAACGCATATCCCAAAGGGGAGCAAGGGTTATCCTGACCCTGTCTTCTGTGTGTGATCATGCTTCCCCTGATCGTGACTGGCTGTTCCTCCTCTCCACTCTCAACACTCACACTAGCTATATCAGTTTCCTCGTTCTGCTCTCTCTCCCGCTCCCATCTGACACTCGCTGGGTCATTTCCCTTCCTATTCTCCTCTTCTTGTCCCAGCTCTCTCTCATCTGTATTTCCCAAGCCCCTACTATTTTCCCTTACTGCGCATATATCGTTCTGTACTTTGTGCACCCACTCCTTTGTTACCTCCACTCTCTCCTGCGCAACTCTCTTAAGTCTCTCCTTCGCCTCATGTAGTTCTGGACCTGTTAACTCAGTGACATTCACTATTCCCTCACTTATCTGCATCGCTGGCATTTGGGGAATAGGATAAGGTGGTGGCAATATCTCCGGTAACTTTGGATATAGCGGGGCTGACGGCTTAACCTCCCCGTATTCTCCTTAGTGATATGGGATCCCTTTTTAATATCATGTTGAAGGTTCGCTTCCACAGCCATGCAAGCCAATGTCATATTGTGTAAATCTGCCCTTCTCTGTTCCTTCACTTCTTTCTGTTGTTTAAGCCTTCTTCTATTCCATATAGATCCTTGTCCCTTTGCCTCATGTTCCTGTACCTCCCTTGGCTGCTTCCCTCTCTGCTTCTCCTAAGTACAGTACCAGCCGGATTTTTTCAAACCCTCGTGGTACCTTCCCCTGACTCTGCAGCTCTTTCCATATCTGTTCGTACCGTGCCATAGCCTGTACCTCCTCTCCCTTCGGTAATCCTCCCAGTAATTGATTCCTTGTTTTTTCCCACTGTCGGTTTACAGATGGGGGAACTCCTCTGTCTTCCCTGAGCTCTTGCCCTACATCCCTATTTACTCCTTCCATCTCTGTTCCGATTTTTAACCCTTTGGACTTCGTACTTCACTGGGTCTCTCCCCTGGTAGGATTTTGACACCCTGCAATCTACTTCGACCCTTCCCACGTTATTATAAACACCAGCGGCACACTGTACACAATCCTTAAACAAATACTTATTATAAACTATTATGATACACTATACGATTCTTAAACAGATACTTATACACTATAGAAACAAATAACTATAACACAATACACCTTATACAGATACTTATTATACACTAATATGGTACACGATCCTTAATCAAATACTTATTACACACTATAGAAACAAATAACTATCACAATACACCTTATTCTAATTGGCCAAGTGTCTAAACCTATCTCTCGAGATCGCTACGAGGGGACTCCAACCCCGTTCTACTAGGGGGACTCTAACCCCCTTTTTTTCTACAGGGGACTCCAACCCCGTTCTACTAGGGGGACTCCAACCCCCTTTTGTTTTATGCTTTGGCTTTAACTAGGGCTTTTGCAGAGTAGTGACAACACACAATTTTATCGTTGCCAATAGCAGAACTTCGTTTAAACAGGCGTCTGCTTACCTCCCTTTGTAGAATGGTCACTTGTTGTTATCACCACACCACAATCGACCGGTGTTTCATATCTTTTTCTTCCGTCACTTCTCCATCTTCATCACGTCAGGGTCACCAAATTGTCGGACTCTGGCTTTACCTTACTCTTAATTTAGTCTATGTGTGGTCTGAGTCCAGCGTGTTCTTTGAATGAAGTGATAGGAGAAGGTATTCGGTTCAACAGTCAATTTATTACACAGCACAAGAATAAAACTTAACAGAGCTCTGGGTCAGTCGTTAGTTCATAGGTCACCTGCACAGTGAGCTATTCCCCAAGACTGACCCCTATTGTCCAGTTGGCTCAGTTTATATAGATCAACCTTATCATACAGAACAAAAGTTGGCTTCCTTTGCTAGATTTCATTATCATACAGAACAAAAGTTGGCTTCCTTTGCTAGATCTTTTTGCATAAGGGTTATCACAAGTCATCTCCTGTTTTGCAGATATCTGGGGTGTAGCACTCCCATCTTAATCCTCCAGGCCAGACTATCCCGTTGTGTTGATCAGAAATTAATTCATCCCCAGATATTTCTAATCACCATTCTGTCCCTGTCTGGCCAATTTCTGCTGTTCTCTTTAACCACCTCCTCATGCCTTAATCTTCCTCCTAGACTGGTTTTCCATTCCCTTTGTTTCTTGCAAGACATTCTTTGTTCTGGTCTGGCTGTGTCTCCTGTGCCACTCACCACCTCCTTCAGTTTGAGCATTCCTCCTAAATCGTTTTATGCATTTCCTCTCCCTGTATTTTTTACATATGTTTACATCCGGTACCGCACGGATGGCAGTCTCTTCAATCTGAGGCGCCTGCAAGCTCACACCAAGACACAAGAGAAACTTGTCCGTGAACTACTCTTTGCAGATGATGCCGCTTTAGTTGCCCATTCAGAGCCAGCTCTTCAGCGCTTGACGTCCTGCTTTGCGGAAACTGCCAAAATGTTTGGCCTGGAAGTCAGCCTGAAGAAAACTGAGGTCCTCCATCAGCCAGCTCCCCACCATGACTACCAGCCCCACCACATCTCCATCGGGCACACAAAACTCAAAACGGTCAACCAGTTTACCTATCTCGGCTGCACCATTTTATCAGATGCAAGGATCGACAATGAGATAGACAACAGACTCGCCAAGGCAAATAGCGCCTTTGGAAGACTACACAAAAGAGTCTGGAAAAACAACCAACTGAAAAACCTCACAAAGATAAGCGTATACAGAGCCGTTGTCATACCCACACTCCTGTTCGGCTCCGAATCATGGGTCCTCTACCGGCACCACCTACGGCTCCTAGAACGCTTCCACCAGCGTTGTCTCCGCTCCATCCTCAACATCCATTGGAGCGCTTTCATCCCTAACGTCGAAGTACTCGAGATGGCAGAGGTCGACAGCATCGAGTCCACGCTGCTGAAGATCCAGCTGCGCTGGATGGGTCACGTCTCCAGAATGGAGGACCATCGCCTTCCCAAGATCGTGTTATATGGCGAGCTCTCCACTGGCCACCGTGACAGAGGTGCACCAAAGAAAAGGTACAAGGACTGCCTAAAGAAATCTCTTGGTGCCTGCCACATTGACCACCGCCAGTGGGCTGATAACGCCTCAAACCGTGCATCTTGGCGCCTCACAGTTTGGCGGGCAGCAACCTCCTTTGAAGAAGACCGCAGAGCCCACCTCACTGACAAAAGGCAAAGGAGGAAAAACCCAACACCCAACACCCAACCAACCAATTTTCCCTTGCAACCGCTGCAATCGTGTCTGCCTGTCCTGCATCAGACTTGTCAGCCACAAACGAGCCTGCAGCTGACGTGGACTTTTTACCCCCTCCATAAATCTTCGTCCGCGAAGCCAAGCCAAAGATTTGGGAGCAGACAATTTTGTTCAGCCAACTTTGCTCCATGCTGTGATTGCCACTTAATCACATTCCTCTTTTCTCCTGAACCATGCAGTAAATATAAACTTATTAATTAATCATTTCTTTCATAATGTTTTAACCCCTAGATTCCAACAGTGTGTCATGCTCTACAGGGGTCTCAGTGAGTTTGTCAGTGTGTACAGGGGTCCCAAGGAGTGCATCAGGATGTACAGTAGGTCTGGGGAGTGTGTCATGGTGTACATTGTGTTAAGGAAGTGTGTCAGGATGTACTGAGATCTCAGTGAATGTGTCAGGGTGTACAGTTGTCTCATTGGTTGTGTTGGTGTACAGGGGGTTTAAGGGAGTGTTTCAGGGTGTACAGGGATCTAGGTAAGTCTGTCAGGGAGTACAGGGGTCTCAGTGAATGTGTTGGGGTGTACAGGGGTTTCCGGGATTGTTCCAAAGTGTACAGAGGTCTCACTGAGTGTGTCAGGCTCTACAGGGGTCTCAGTGAATGCGTCAGGGTGTACAGGGCTCTCAGTGAGTGTCAGGGTTTACAGTGGTCTCTGATTGTGTCAGGGTTTACAGGGGGACCCGAGGTGTGTGTCAGGGTGTACAGTGGTCTCAGTGAGTGTGTCAGTGTGTACAGGGGTACCATGGTTGGGTTCGGCCCTGCTCCCTTATCTTTCTGCAGCTTCCGGTTAATCTTCGGCCGATAGGAAATAGGAGCCTCATCCCACCTTCCCCTTTAAGGGAACCGAGGCGCTGAAGTTCCCTTGCAGTCGGACTGTACCACATGCCGCGGTGGGTGAGAAAGCACCGTCAGGTTGAAGGTCCTTCAGACCGCAGGAAGGGAGAGGGTTATTCCGAGTTCGGAGCCGCGAAGAAAGTAATTGTTGGCCAGGCTGTGGGTCGGGTCTTGGTGGGAGAGAGTGGTGGACGGGTTGGAAATGAGTAGGCGGGATATTTCCCCCCTCCTCCGTCTGGAACGTGATGCAGTCCGCACCGGGAGGCTGAGGAAGAGACGTCACCTTCCAGGGGTACGAGCCACTGACGTCACAAGTTTGGGGTGTGAGCGGCGTCGTTACTGAACTGGGGTGCCGGTCTCCGACGTCACTGGCCGAGGGGGGGGGGCGAGTGACCAAAGTCAGTGGGCTTCAGCGCAAGAGTTTACGTCACCGGAGAAGTTCAAGCGGATTTTAGGTATCTGGGAATAAGGAGTTGGGAAGTGAAGAGGAGGAGAGGGGAGGGAATCGGAGGTGAGGGGGAAGGGAGAGGAGGAGGGAATCGGAGGTGAGGGGGAAGGGAGAGGAGGAGGGAAGAGGTGAAGGGTAGGGGAGGTGAGGGGAGAGTGTAGAGGAGGTGAGGGGAGAGTGTAGAGGAGGTGGGGGGGAGGGGGAGGGAGGGGAGGGGGGAGGGAGGGGAGGGGGGAGGGAGGGGTGGTGGGAAGGGGGAGGAGAGTTGAGGGGGAGAGGAAAAGGGAGGAGAGGGGAGGGGGAGGGAGGGGTGGTGGGAAGGGAGAGGAGGGGAGGAGATGAGGAGGAGAGGAGATGGGAATGGAAGGTGAAGGTGGGAGGAGGATGACTGAGGAAAGGGAAGGAGAGGTGAGGGATGGAAGGTGGTGGGGAATGGGAGAGAAGGATTAAGAATGGAGGTAGAGGGCAAGAAGAGGGAAGGAGGGAGGGGAGGGGAGGCATTGGGGGATGGGATGAGAATGAAGGGGTTGGGGAGAAGGAGGAGGATGGGAGAAAGGGATGTGGAGAGGAGGAGGAGCAGGAGGAGGGGGATGGGATGGGAGGAGGGTAGGGGAGGGATAGGATTGGAGGAGGAGGGAGGGATGGATGGGGAAAAGAGGCAGGGGAGGGGGGAGCATGGGGGAAGGGGAGGGGGATAGGAGAGGGAGCATGGGGGGGAAGGGAGAGGGGAGGGATGGGAGAGGAATGATGGGGAAGGATGAGGGCAGTGTGTCTGTCCCCACCATTATATCATAAACGTCTGCAAGGGCCACTGCGCCCAAGGGAGACCAGTCCCAACTCTCCGAGAATGCAGTAAATGGCAAGACCCTTGGCTGCTCCAGGTGTGGAGAGGTCTGGGTTGGGGGAGCAAGTGCATTGTTCCCCGAAAGCATCCATACAAGGGAGTTGAAGAATGTTAAATTTGGGGAGGTGTTGGTTTCGTGACACGGAGAGTAGCTGATGCCTGGAACAGGCTGATGGGATGAGGTCGTGTGAGAGGCATTCAGACTTGTCTCAGAACAGGCAATGAATGGAGGATCTCTGATCTCCAGCAGGTAGGGCATATTGTAGGACTTAGGGGTACACCGCTCATTGAAGATGGGGAGACAGGATGATGGTGTCTGGGGAGGGTTGTAGAACAAAGAGGCCTCGGGATACGAAGACTGACACAGTGGACAGTGGGGTGTGTTGTAGAACAGAGGAACTTCAGGGGTACATAGACTGACGTGAATGGTAGGGTGTGAAGTAGAACAGAGAGACCTTGGCATACAAAGACTGATGCAGTGAACCGTGGGGAATGTTGCTGAACAGAGAGACCTGGGGACATGAGGACTGATGCGGTGAATAATGGCACCTGGGGTACAGAGGAACCAAGCCTCTGTGTATGAGGACTGACATTGTGAATGATGGGGACTGTAGTAGAATGGAGAGATCGTCCCCTGAAAGTGGGGACACGTTTAGACTGGGCAGTGAAGAGGACGATCGGCCACACCTTCCTTCAGTGGCTGGGGCATGATGCCCTGGAGCAGGGATGTCCCGTTACAACTGCACAAGATGTGGGTGAGACCACATGCGGAGTATCATGGGCAGTTCTGGCTGCCCAGTGGTAGGAAGGATGTCGCCAAGCCGGAAAGGGAGCAGAAATATTTCCTGGGATGTGCAGTGCACAAATGTACTGAAGAAACTCAACAGGTCAGGCTGTGTCCTGGGGAAAAGGTGCCCAACAAAGGCCCCGGCCTGAAACATTGGTTGCTCTCTGTAGATGCTGCGTGACCTGCTGAGTTTCTGGCAGCATGGCACCCTCAACCCCAGCATCTGCAGACATTTCTGTTTAATTCCTTCGGATGTTCCTGGATCTGGAGGGTCTAAAATTGTCCTGAAAACAGAGGTCTTCAAATTCCAGGCCACAGTGGTGGAAGGAGACACAACAGGAAGGAAGATATCTCTGCACCCGGAGCACCCAAGGGCCTTGCCATTCACTGAAGGCAGGAAGAAGGAGGCAGGGAATACAAGCCTAACACCCCCCCCCACCCCCCCAAATTGGCACCTTATAGTAACCACTCTGCATGCAGCTTTGATGGGATTGATCAAATATTCCCATTCAGAACTGCATGCAGAGTCGCTACTGTAAGGTGCCAACTCTACTCCAGAAGTATAAACTTAATCTGTGAATAAGGATGTCCTCAGAACGGTAGCAGTTGTCTGTTGGACTGCGGGACCTTTAAACAGCTGATGCTCAGGCCAGTTAAACACCGCAGGAGTTTTGAAACAGCTGATGCTCAGGCCAGTTAAACACCGCAGGAGTTTTCAAACAGCTGGTGATGGGACACCTAAACTTCACTGGAGTTTTCAAACAGCTGGTGATGGGACACCTAAACTTCACTGGAGTTTTCAAACAGCTGGTGATGGGACACCTAAACTTCACTGGAGTTTTCAAACAGCTGGTGATGGGACACCTAAACTTCACTGGAGTTTTCAAACAGCTGGTGATGGGACACCTAAACTTCACTGGAGTTTTCAAACAGCTGGTGATGGGACACCTAAACTTCACTGGAGTTTTCAAACAGCTGGTGAATGGGACACCTAAACTTCACTGGAGTTTTCAAACAGCTGGTGATGGGACACCTAAACTTCACTGGAGTTTTCAAACAGCTGGTGATGGGACACCTAAACTTCACTGGAGTTTTCAAACAGCTGGTGAATGGGACACCTAAACTTCACTGGAGTTTTCAAACAGCTGGTGAATGGGACACCTAAACTTCACTGGAGTTTTCAAACAGCTGGTGAATGGGACACCTAAACTTCACTGGAGTTTTCAAACAGCTGGTGATGGGACACCTAAACTTCACTGGAGTTTTCAAACAGCTGGTGATGGGACACCTAAACTTCACTGGAGTTTTCAAACAGCTGGTGATGGGACACCTAAACTTCACTGGAGTTTTCAAACAGCTGGTGAATGGGACACCTAAACTTCACTGGAGTTTTCAAACAGCTGGTGATGGGACACCTAAACTTCACTGGAGTTTTCAAACAGCTGGTGATGGGACACCTAAACTTCACTGGAGTTTTCAAACAGCTGGTGAATGGGACACCTAAACTTCACTGGAGTTTTCAAACAGCTGGTGAATGGGACACCTAAACTTCACTGGAGTTTTCAAACAGCTGGTGATGGGACACCTAAACTTCACTGGAGTTTTCAAACAGCTGGTGATGGGACACCTAAACTTCACTGGAGTTTTCAAACAGCTGGTGATGGGACACCTAAACTTCACTGGAGTTTTCAAACAGCTGGTGATGGGACACCTAAACTTCACTGGAGTTTTTAAACAGCTGGTGATGGGACACCTAAACTTCACTGGAGTTTTCAAACAGCTGGTGATGGGACACCTAAACTTCACTGGAGTTTTCAAACAGCTGGTGAATGGGACACCTAAACTTCACTGGAGTTTTCAAACAGCTGGTGATGGGACACCTAAACTTCACTGGAGTTTTCAAACAGCTGGTGATGGGACACCTAAACTTCACTGGAGTTTTCAAACAGCTGGTGAATGGGACACCTAAACTTCACTGGAGTTTTCAAACAGCTGGTGATGGGACACCTAAACTTCACTGGAGTTTTCAAACAGCTGGTGAATGGGACACCTAAACTTCACTGGAGTTTTCAAACAGCTGGTGATGGGACACCTAAACTTCACTGGAGTTTTCAAACAGCTGGTGAATGGGACACCTAAACTTCACTGGAGTTTTCAAACAGCTGGTGAATGGGACACCTAAACTTCACTGGAGTTTTCAAACAGCTGGTGATGGGACACCTAAACTTCACTGGAGTTTTCAAACAGCTGGTGATGGGACACCTAAACTTCACTGGAGTTTTCAAACAGCTGGTGATGGGACACCTAAACTTCACTGGAGTTTTCAAACAGCTGGTGATGGGACACCTAAACTTCACTGGAGTTTTCAAACAGCTGGTGATGGGACACCTAAACTTCACTGGAGTTTTCAAACAGCTGGTGAATGGGACACCTAAACTTCACTGGAGTTTTCAAACAGCTGGTGATGGGACACCTAAACTTCACTGGAGTTTTCAAACAGCTGGTGAATGGGACACCTAAACTTCACTGGAGTTTTCAAACAGCTGGTGATGGGACACCTAAACTTCACTGGAGTTTTCAAACAGCTGGTGATGGGACACCTAAACTTCACTGGAGTTTTCAAACAGCTGGTGATGGGACACCTAAACTTCACTGGAGTCGCAAGCAGCAGATGTTCAGTACATTTAAACATTGCAGGAGATTTAAAGGGACATCGCACAGACCATTTCAACACTTCAAGAGTTGCCAGCAGTGTACCCGCGGGCCACGTAAGGAAGACCCGACCATGTAGGCTGCAGGTGAAACTGAAATGCTGGGCCCTGAGGCTTCCACTCTCTACCATCTTCCTGGCCAATGTACAATCCTTGGGGAAGCAAACTCGATGAACTCCATGCCAGACTACAACATCAGGGAGAAATGTGTGATGTGCTTCACAGAAATCTGGTTAAATAGAGACATTCTGGACACGGTGCTACAGCCCATGGGCTACACCCTCCACCACGCTGACCAGACACCGGCAACTGGAAAAACCAGGGGAGGCAGTGTTTGTGTCATCAATTCACGCGAGACCAGGGGAACTAAAACGCTCGACCACTATTACACCACCATTTTTTAAAAAAATGCATAATGAGCTGTACCACGATCGAACTATGGCAACTCTGATCACTCCCAGAGACCGAATGCCAGTGGTAAAGACGGCAAAGGTATGGTGGAGGAGCGTCTGCAGGATTGCTTGGAATCGGTGGACTGGAACATATTCAATAACTCTTCCATAGATTTGAATGAATATGCAACAGGTGTCACTGACTTCATA